>NC_092743.1:80634220-80856598 GCF_047496795.1 Chiloscyllium punctatum
CGTGCGCGCGCCCCCCCTCTCTCTCTCTCTCTCTCGTGCGGCGCGCCCCCCCCCTCTCTCTCTCTCTCTCGTGCGCGCGGCCCCCTCTCTCTCTCTCTCTCTCGTGCGCGCGTCCCCCCTCTCTCTCTCTCTCGTGCGCGTGCCCCCTCTCTCTCTCTCTCTCTCTCGTGCGCGCGCCCCCCCTCTCTCTCTCTCTCTCTCTCGTGGTGCGCGCGCCCTCTCTCTCTCTCTTCTCTCTCTCTCTCTCTCTCGTGCGCGCACTCTCTCGCTCTCTCTTCCCGTCGTGCGCGTGCACTCTCTTCCGTCGTGCGCGTGCACTCTCTCCCCGTCGTGCGCGTGCACTCTCTCTCCCCCCCCCCGTCGTGCGCGCGCACTCTTTCCCCCCCCCCCACCCCCCCCCCCCCCCCCCCCCCCCCCCCCGTGCGTGCGCGCTCATTCCCTCGCATTCTCGCTCTCGTGCGCATGCCCTCACACTCTCACTCACACGTGCTCTTGCTGAATGAGAGAGCATCCTGATGGTCTGGTACGACAATGGTGACTTGGTTTGAGTTGAAAGACTGATAAATAAATTCAGGGCCTCCATTTCATCACTGGGGGCATTCCCACTTTTCCTTTGAACCAGAAGCAATATTTTTGGTGGTGTGCCAGAACTGATTTTCTGTGAGCTGATAGTGGAGAGATGAGTTGTTTTTATTCGACAGGGCTGTGCTGCTACAGGGTGCATTAGATATAGACTGACACTTCTAACTCTAAGCAAGCCCAGCTGACCATGACAATTACCACTAAATCAAGAGTTTCTATTCTAGGTACAAAAAGTCTTCATGATTGTCTTAGTCTCATTACACATTCGCAATTCTATTTGAAATAGGTTAATTTAACAAAATAAAGTTCTTCCATTGAAGCACAGCAATTAATTGAACCCCTCATCATCTCTGCAATGATGAGTTTGTGAATAGCATTTTCAATACCGTACAAATCACCAAGTGGCAATCCAGTGAAATCGCAACTCATCTAACTCTGACTCGATTCCCGTTGTGTTGAATCATTAGCCAGTGATGATCATCACCAGCCTAGTATCAATATAATAAAACAAAGAATGTGAAGCAAAACCAGAAATTACTGGAGACACTCAGCAAGTCTGGCAACATCTATGGACAGAAAGTAGACATAACACCTCAAATCGCATTGAGCAATTGTGTCTGATAAACTGAACTTTTATCTAGGCTATTCCGGATTAGCAGATCCTTGAAATTGGGCAATCTTGGATCAGCTGCCTTGTTACACTGCTAACGGTTGCGTAGTGTCAACTTTGTGTGTCAAAAGAGGAAAATCTGGGTCAGATTTCCAGTGTAAATGAATGTAGCAGAAAGATTCAAAGCATTTTTCAACATATTCTGATATTTTCTTTCAAACTTGTAACCTGTCAAAGTCATGACTTGGCTGCTAAATTTCTCAAGTGATTGGAAACTTACATTACCAGATTTAACAACTTCAGTTTCATGAAATCTATTCTCCATTTTGTTCACTCTTTATCTCCAGTGTCTTACTGTTGTGTTCTATTATTAACATCTCCAGATACATGCTTCCCTACAACCATTACCACTCCTTTTAGCTTTTTCTTTGTCTGTGGCATCTTTTGATCTCTAAACACCCTTGCCTCTAACTCTTCCTGATATTCCTTTTTTTCCCATTTGCTCCCACTAACTATTTTAACAACATAAAACATTTCATTTGAACTTGCTTTTAGTTTAGAAGAGTCATATTGGATGCAAAATATTAACCATGTTGTAATAACAGAGGCTCTTGTACCACACCTCCACAGGTCAGAACACAAAACAAAAGTGGATTCTGAGTCTTTTTTTGTTAGGGCAGACTAGATGGACTGAAGGACCTTTTCTGTACTATATGATTCTATGTTAACAATTACCAAGATCGTGAGTTAAATATGTCTGCCATATTCAGGCTTTCAACAAAAATAGCAAGAGAATTAGTTGAGAACGAGGTGAGAAGCAAATGTAGGCTTACAAAGCAAGTGAATATTGACAGCATTATAGGATGACTATGTGGACAACGATACGCAGGGTGGGATAAGAAGGGACGGAATAATCACAGAATAAAGTTCAAAAGGCAAAAGCTGTGAAATGGCTAAATTGATGGCTCTTGGATGTGCAGAGTGTTCGGAACAAAATAAATGCATTAAAAATAAAAATATAGGTTAATGGGTATGATGTTATTGCCATTACAATGTTACAGAGAGACAAAGCTGAGAACTAAATATTCAAAGTATGAGACGTTTTTGAAAGGACATGTAGTTCGGAAAGGTAGTATTGTTGGTATGAGATGAATAAATACAATAGCAAGAAAAACTTTTGGTTTGGAAGCCAGAATTCAAGTAGTTGGAGATAGAACAGAAAGGGAAATTCATAGTTGGATCTGTGACACATTGTTCTAGGAAGCTGTCCTGAATACATACTATGGGTTTCTCCTTATGGCCACCTTTACCATGCATGAAGGTTAAAGTGATTCCTGATTAATGTACCATTTTTATTATATGCCCTCATCATCTCCTAATTTGTACTCTGTCCTAAACATAGCTATTGTTGGTGAAGAGGATCAAGGGCTGTAGATCACTCCTACTAGTGTTTTATTTCCCTTTTTATTGTATAGGATGCATTCAGGACAGTTTCTTAGAATAATATTTTGTAGATCAAACCAGGGATTTGATTATTTTGGTTCAGGCGACATGTAATGATTTAATAATTAATGTTAGCATAAAAGATTCTGTCAGAAAAGGTGACTCTACCATGATAGAATTTAGCATCCAGGTTGAAAGGGAGGAAACTTGGGTCTGAAACATCTGTACTAAGCTTAACTAAGGGCAATTACAAAGGAGCAAGGGCAGAACTGGCTGGTGTGGACTGGGAAAGGCGTTCAGCGGTGGGGTCAATTTGAGGAA
Source organism: Chiloscyllium punctatum (assembly GCF_047496795.1). NCBI lineage: Eukaryota > Metazoa > Chordata > Chondrichthyes > Orectolobiformes > Hemiscylliidae > Chiloscyllium > Chiloscyllium punctatum. Next base: position 80,637,177 of record NC_092743.1, read on the forward strand.
CAATGGCAGACATATAGAAAACGACTCACAGCAAAGATATATTCCAACGTGGAAGAAAGATTTGAGGAAGGGGTAAGTTGACTATGGCTAGAACGTAGAACAATACAGCACAGAACAGGGCCTTCTCAGCTCGTCCCCCTACACTATTCCAGAATCTTCCATGTGCTTAACCAGTGACGTTAAGGATAACATTAAATTGAGAGGAAAAACCACACAGTTAGACAAAGATTAGTAAACAGCTACAGGTTTGTGAAAATTTTAAAAATCCATAAAAGGTGACCAAAAATGGGGGAGAAAATAAACTTTGAGGGTAAACTTGCAAATAATGTCAAGATAAACAGCAAGAGCTTCTTTTAAATATGGAAAAAAAAAAGTGAAAGTAAATATAGGCACCTTAGGGAATGTGGCTTGGGAAATAATAATAGGGAAATTGGAAATGGCAGAGGTTTGGACAATACAGTGACTATGAAGTAGATCAGAGGCTAGGACTATTGCAAAAAGTAACTTACGTCCTGGATTTCCAAAGCCTGTTTACCATCTACAAGGCTCAAGTGAGAGATGTGATGGAATACTCTCTGCTTTCTTGGATGAGTGCAGCTCAAAGAAAATTGAGTAAGACACTATCCAAGGTAAAGTGGCCCTGTTGATTGGTACCACATCCACTCCCTCCACCACCAATGCTCAGTAGCAACATTGTGCACTATCTACAAGAAGCACTGCAGAAAATCTTAGCACCTTCCAAACCCATGACTACCTCGACCTAGAAGGTTAAGGTTCACATATATGTATGAGAACACCACCATATGCAAGTTTTCCTCCAAGCAACTCACCATCCTGACTTTGAAATATGTAGCATTCTTTCAGTATTTTGGGTCAAGATCCTGCAACTCCCTTGCCTAATGGCATTGTAGGTCTATGCACAGCACATAGACAGCATGGTTCAAGAAGACAATTCATCACCACCTCTTCTGGGGTAACTGGGGATGAGTAATAAATGGAGGTCTGCCTGAATAAAAATAAATTGAATAGATACCTTTCATCAGTTTTCACAATAGATTACACTTTTAGCATTCCAATATTACCTGGTGGGTGATTGCATTCTCTCATTGTCTCTAGCACTTCAAGAACCCAATGTCTAGCCAAATGAAATAATTCAAAGTTAAAAAAGGACTTAGTGTACATAATACAGAAGAGATTATGGGTCATAGCAGCATCCTAGGTCAAAGGACCTGTCTTCCAAGTGCAATGAGACCTGAGTGTCCTTGAACATTCATCGCTGAAACTAAGCATGCAGGTGGTAAGTGGTATATTGGCCTTCATAGTATGGAGCTTTGAGTACAGGAACAGAGCAAAAGGTCTTGTTGCAATTGCACAGGGCCTTGGTGAGACCACGCCTGGTGACCAGGTGTGTGCAGTTTTGTTCTTCTTATCTGAGGAAAATGTTCTGGCTTTAGAGGGAGTGGAGCAAAAATTTACCTGACAGATTCCTGGATGGCAGGCCGACGTTTGAAGAAAGACTAAATTGATTAGGACTACTGTATATCCAATGGAGTTTAGTAGAATGATGGTGGATCTCACAAAAACTGATAGAAATCTAAGAGGACTAGACAGTGTAAATGCAAGAAGGTTGTTCCTGATTCCTGGGGAATTCAGAAATAGGGATCACAGTTTAAGAATATGGGAGTAGATGATGCAGGACTGAAATAAGGAATTTCTTCACTTAGAGAGTGGTGAGTCTGTGGAATTCTCTGCAACCAGAAGTTAGACCAAAACATTGAATCTTTTCAAGAAGAAGTTAGACATGTTTCTTGGGGCTAACTGGATCAAAAGGCTGTGGGGAGAAATCAGGAACAGGATACCTAGCTGGATGATCAGCCATGATCATGTTAAATGGTAGAGCAGGCTCTTGGGCTGAATCATATTTTCTACATTTCTAAGTGATTCCAGTGTAATAATGGTACAGGAATCCATCTGAAGATGTGAAAAATTTCCTACTATCCTTTCTAGACAAACTGGAATGGAGTTAACCTGGTTAATTATCACACTACTAATCTTTTAGTCCAGTCTTTTTGTATAAAGGGACCACTTCCTTTTTTCTCTCAGATTTCAGATGGATGAGGTTTGTCACAATAGCAACACCCCTCTCACCCTAAACCTATGCCCTCTACTTCTGGAACTCCCCCAACCTAGGGAAAAGACTTTGTCTCTTTATCCTATCCATTCCCCTCATAATTTTGCAAACCTCTATAAGGTTTACCTCAGCCTCTGACGCTCCAGGGAAAACAGTCCCAGCCTGTTCAGCCTCTCCCTATAGCTCAAATCCTCCAACCCTGGCAACATCTTTGTAAATCTTTTGAGTTGAGGAAGCAGGGTGAACAGTTGGCAGGGAACAGTTCTTGGTAAATCTGCACTTAATAAAGTACAAACCAACTCACATATTGGTATTTTTTGGAACATCACTAGCCTTAGTATTTACACCATTGTGGTTTTCTGTGTGATTACTGAAGTGGGGAGAAATTACAGACAGGAAACCAAGGAGTACAGTAGGCCAGATGTATTGCAAATGTTAATTATCCATAATGGTCAGCCTGATTGGCATGTAAGTAAGATGCCTGCAGAAAGACGCAGTAGTGGACCAGGTGAGAAGAGATCATAGCCAGGGTGATTATGTGGGCTGGGGTGAGGTGGAACAATTATGAAGGGAATGAATTAGTGTTTGGGGGTGTATAGAAAGTAGGTAGATGATCATGGGGGCCAATTATGGATGGCTAGATCAAGATGATGGCGGAAAGTTCCTAGCTGATGTGAGTCCACCCATTTTCTGGAGGTTTCAAAGATTATGGAATGAATATGTTGCTGGTAAAATAAGCCATGGAATCAGAGATCTGTATAGCACGGAAACAGATCCTTTGGTCCAACTTGTCCATGCCAACCAGATATTCTAACCTAATCTAGTCCTATTTGCCAGCACTTGGCCCATTTCCCGCTAAATGCTTCCTATTCATATACCATATAAATATTGTAATTGTACCAGACTCCACCACTTCCTCTGGCAACTCTTCCATACCGTCTATGTGAAAAAGTTGCCCATTAGGTCCCTTCTAGATTTTTCCCCGCTCCCCCTAAATCTATGTCCTCTAGTTCTGGACTTCCCCACACCAGAGATAAAAATTTGTCTATCTACATTATCCATGCCCCTCATGATTTTATAAACCTCTATAAGGTCACCCCTCAGCTCTGACACTCCATTGAAACCAGCCCCATCCTATTTAGCCTCTCCTGGATGGCGGTTTGCTCGCTGAGCTGGGAGGTTCATTTCCAGATGTTTCATCACCCTGCTAGGTAACGTCTTCAGTGGGCCTCAGGTGAAGCAACATACATGATTCCTGCTTTTCCAGCTGTCACTTTATTTGCGAACATCTGCCCCCAACCAGCTTTTGAAAGTTCTTGCCTAATCCCATCAAAATTGGCCTTTCTCCAATTAGAATGTCAACTTTTAGATCTAGTCTATCCTTTTCCATCACTACTCTAAAACTAATAGAATTATGGTCGCTGGCCTGAAAATGCTCCCCCACTGACATGTCAGTCACCTGCCCTGCCTTAGATCCCAAGAGTAGGTCAAGTTTTGCATCTTCTCTAGTGGGTAGATCCATATACTGAATCAGAAAGTTTTCTTGTACATGCTTAACAAATTCATCTCCATCTAAACCCTTAACACTATGGCAGTCACAGTCAATGTTTGGAAAGTTAAAATCCCCTACCATAACCACCCTATTATTCTTACAGGCAAGTGAGATCTCCTTACAAATTTGTTTCTCAATTTCCCGCTGATTATTAGGGGGTCTATAATACAATCCCAATAAGGTGATCATCCCTTTCATATTTCCCAGTTCCAATCAAATATCTTACATGAATGTATTTCCGGGATTATCCTCCCTCAGCACAGCTGTAATGTTATTCCTTATCAAAAATGCCACTCCCTCTCCTCTCTTGCCCCCCTTTCTATCCTTCCTGTAGCATTTATATCCAGGAACATTAAGCTGCCAGTCCTGCCCATCCCTGAGCCATGTTTCTGTAACTGCTATGATATCCCAGTCCCATGTTCCTAACCACGCCCTGAGTTCATCTGCCTTCCCTGCTAGGCCACTTGCATTGAAATAAATGCAGTTTAATTTATCAGTCCTATGTTGTTCTCTGCTTTGTCCCTGCCTGTCCTGACTGCTTGACTCGTTTCTTTTCTCAACAGTACCAATCTCAGATTGATCTCTTTCCTGAGTATCTCTCTTGGTTCCCCTCACCAACCTTACCAGCTTAAATCCTCCCAAGCAGCTCTCACAAATCTCCCTGCCAGTATGTTAGTCCCCTTCCAATTCAGGTGAAATCCATTCTTCTTGTACTGGTCACTTCTACCCAGAAGAGATTCCAATGATCCAAAAATATGAATCCTTCTCCCCTGCACCAGCTCCTCAGCCATGCATTCATCTGTTCTATCCACCTATTCCTACCCTCACTAGCTCGTAGCACCGGTAGTCATCAAGATATTATTACTCTCAAGAATCTCCTTTTTTCAATCCCTGCCTAACTCCCTATATTCTTCCTTCAGAATCTCATCATTTTCACTTCCAATGTCATTGCTTCCAATGTGTACAATGAGCTCCTGCTGGTCCCTCTCCCCCTTGAGGACATTCTGCACTCTCTCTGAGGCATCCTTAATCCTGACACCAGGGAGGCAATACACCATTCTGACTTTTCGCTGCTGGCCACAAAAACGTCTGTCTATGCCTCGGACTACAGAGTCCCCTAACACAATCGATCTCTTGGAACCTGACGTGCCCCTCCTTGCATTAGGGCCTGATTCAAAACTAGAAACTTGGCTGTTCATGCTACATTCCCCTGAGAATCCATCACCATCTACATTTTCCAAATAGCATACTTTATTGAAATGGGGGTAGCCACAGAAAACTTCTGCACTACCTGCCTACCTCTCATCTTTCCTGGAGTTAACCCATCTGTGTGGCTGTATCTGAGACCTTTTTTCCTTCCTATAACTGCCATCTATCACACCCCCTTGCTCTTGGACATTCCTCATTGCCTCTAACTGTTGCTCCAACCAATCCATTCAATCTGATAGGATTCGCAACCAATGGCATTTATTGCAGATACAATCCTCAATAGGACGTAAACTTTCTCTAAACTCCCATATTCGACAAGAAGATCACATCACTCCACTAAGAGCCATTTTTGCTTTTTCCAATCTGCAGACCCAGAAAATAGCAGAAAATAGTCTTCTTCCTCTACAAAACATTGCACAGGCTAACTTAATACTTACGGCTTATGCTTTTAAGTGTAATCAAGAGACGTATCTCAACAGAACATATAATCAAGAAAGAACCGATTCTATTCACTATTGTAGATTTACAGCAAGGCTACACTTAAAGCTGTTCAACTTATCTGCTTCTGTGCTGTGACCTCTCCAAACACATTCCTCCAAGATCAGTTGTGAATTTTACTGTTTGTTAATTTTCTTAGATGCACTCCAAGGTCCAGTGATACATGAATTAAATAGCAAAGGCAGTAACTGCATAGGTTCACTGCTGTATTAGTTAGCAGTGTGGATTTCTTTCTCTCCCTCCTGTACAGACCAAATGCTGCCTTTGTCCGTTCCTCTCCCTTTTAAAAATGCTGTTGTTTTGACTTTTTTCTTTCCAAAGTTCCAAAACAATGCAACAGCATACAAAACAGTAATTGCTGCTCCTGGGATTCAAGAAAATCACCTCCAACACCTAAAATACCTCAAAAAAGGAGCAGTCTGTTACAGCCAGACATGTTTACCATCCTCCATCTTGGATTACCTAGAATCCACTAGAATTCTTTTCCTCTTGTATGTTGTTTCACTATTGTTTAGAGTAAATATGTTTAATGTTTTGCATATGTTATATTCACAGAGTACTGAAGATGTTTATAAAGAGAGGGAGAGGCACATTTGCGAAGGAATTGGAATGGGGTGCCAGAAATTTAAATTGTACATCATCGATAATCACAGGTGAGGTGCCGGAAGACTGGAGGTTGGCAAACGTGGTGCCACTGTTTAAGAAGGGCAGTAAGGGCAAGCCAGGGAACTATAGACCGGTGAGCCTGATGTCGGTGGTGGGCAAGTTGTTGGAGGGAATCTTGAGGGACAGGATGTACATATATTTGGAAAGGCAAGGACTGATTAGGGATAGTCAACATGGCTTTGTGTGTGGGAAATCATCTCTCAGAAACTTGATTGAGTTTTTTGAAGAAGTAACAAAGAGGATTGATGAGAGCAGAGCAGTAGAACTGATCTATATGGACTTCAGTAAGGCGTTCGACAAGGTTCCCCATGGGAGACTGATTAGCAAGGTTAGATCTCATGGAATACAGGGAGAACTAGCCATTTGGATACAGAACTGGCTCAAAGGTAGAAGACACAGGGTGGTGGTGGAGGGTTGTTTTTTAGACTGGAGGCCTGTGACCAGTGGAGTGCCACAAGGATCGGTGCTGAGTCATCTACTTTTTGTCATTTACATAATTTGGATGAAAGCATAAGAGGTACAGTTAGTGAGTTTGCAGATGACACCAAAATTGGAGGTGTAGTGGACAGTGAAGAGGGTTACCTCAGATTACAACAGGATCTGGACCAGATGGACCAGTGGACTGAGAAGTGGCAGATGGAGTTTAATTCAGATAAATGCGAGGTGCTGCATTTTGGAAAAGCAAATCTTAGTAGGACTTATACACTTAATGGTAAGGTCTTAGGGAGTGTTACTGAATAAAGGGACCTTGGAGTGCAGGTTCATAGCTCCTTGAAAGTGGAATTGCAGGTAGATAGGATACTGAAGAAGGCGTTTGATATGCTTTCCTTTATTGGTCAGAGTATTGAGTACAGGAGTTGGGAGGTCATGTTGCGGTTGTACAGGACATTGGTTAGGCCACTGTTGGAATATTGTGTGCAATTCTGGTCTCCTTCCTATGGGAAAGATGTTGTGAAAATTGAAAGGGTTCAGAAAAAATTTACAAGGATGCGGCCAGGGTTGGAGGATCTGAGCTACAGGGAGAGGCTGAACAGGCTGGGCTGTTTTCCCAGGCGTGACAGAGGCTGAGGGATGAACTTATAGAGGTTTATAGAATTATAAGGGGCATGGATAGGGTAAAGAGGCAAAGTCTTTTCCCTGGGGTCGGGGAGTCCAGAACTAGAGGACATAGGTTTAGGGTGAGAGGGGAAAGATACAAAAGAAACCTAAGGGGCAACTTTTCATGCAGAGGGTGGTACGTGTATGGAATGAGCTGCCAGAGGAAGTGATGGATGCTGGTACAATTGCAACATTTTAGAGGCATTTGGATGGGTATATGAATAGGAAGGGTTTGGAGGGATTTGGGCCGGGTGCTGGCAGGTGGGACTAGATTGGGTTGGGATATCTGGTCGGCATGAACGGGTTGGACCGAAGGGTCTGTTTCCATGCTGTACATCTGTGACTCTATGAATCAGGTGGGGCTATGTTACTTGGAGACTTTGTTTCAGGAGACAGTCACATGTTTTAGGCTAGGTAATTCAAGTTTGACGTTGAGAGTATGTTGCTGGAAAAGCACAGCAGGTCAGGCAGCATCTGAGGAGCAGAAAAATCGGCGTTTCAGACTGGAGCCGTTCATTACGAATGAGGCTGGGAGTGGAAATGTTGGCATATGATGCAATTTATGTCATAAATCTACATCATGGATTGTGTCATTGATTTATGTCATATTTAACATAAATTGCATCATCCGCTGACATTTCTGCCACCTTCAAATGGACCTCACCACCAGAGATATATTTCCCTCCCCACTCCTATCCGCTTTCCGCAAAGACTGTTCCCTCTGCAACCACCTGGTCAGGTCCACGCCCCCCAACAACCCACCGTACCATCCTGGCACCTTCTCCTGCCACTGCAAAATTGCAAAACCTCCCCCCTTACCTCCATCCAAGGACCAAAAGGAGCTTTCCTCATCCATCAAAGTTTCACCTACACTTCCACGCATGTCATTTATTGTATCTGTTGCTCCTGATGCGGTCTCCTTTACATTGGGGAGACTGGATGCCTTCTTGCAGTGTGCTTTAGAGAACATCTCTGGGACACCCACAACAACCCAACCTAACCGCCCCATGGCTGAACATTTCAACTCCCCCTCCCACTCTACTGAGGACATGCAGGTCCTCGGCCACCTCCTCACCACCTGACGCCTGGAGTAAGAACACCTTATCTTCTGCCTAGGAACTCACCAACCCCAGGGCATCAATGTGGACGTCACTAGTTTCCTCATTTCCCCTTCCCCCACCTTACCCCAGTTCCAACCTTCCAGCTCAGCACCGCCCTTATGACCTGTCCCACCTGCCAATCTTCCTTTCCACCTATCCGTCCACCCTCCTCTCCAACCTACCACCTTTACCCCATTTCCATCCACCTATTGCACTCTCAGCTACCTTCTCCCCAGCCCCACACCCCTCCCAATTATTTCTCCACCCCTGAGGCTCCCAGCCTCATTCCTGATGAAGGGCTCCAACCCAAAATGTCGATTTTCCTGCTCCTCGGATGCTGCCTGACCTACTATGCTCTTCCAGCAACACACTCTCAACTCTGATCTCCAGCATCTGCAGACCCCACTATCTCCTAATTCAAGTTTGGCCCATGTTTAGGGAAAGGATTGTATGACAGGCGTAAGACAGGTGTGGAGATTCCAGCGAATGAAGCTGGAGGAGGTGCATGCTTTATGACTGCTCCATTAGTTCAATATTATGCTAGGGACCCGGGTTTGATTCCACCTTTGGGCGATTGTCTATGTGGAGTTTGCCCATTCTCCCTATGTCACCTCTGGGTGCTCCGGTTTCCTCCCACAGTCCAAGGATGGGCAGGTTGGTTAGATTTGCCAAGCCAAATTGCCCACAGTGTCCAGATATGTGCAGGCCAAGTGGATAAGCCATGGGAAATGCAGGGGTAGTGTTGGCAGGTGGGTCTGGTTGAGATGCTCTTCAAAGGGTCGGTCTGGAGTCAATGGACTGGTTGGACTGTTTCCACACTGCAGTGATTCTATGATTATTGTAACCTGCATGAACAAGAGCAGGGAGAATGAGAAAACTGACCAAACATATGGTACAGATGCCTTTCAAATGAGAGCAGTAAAAAGGAATGCAAGTGTAAAGGAAGATTGCATAGACAGTCGATTGGCCATTAATGTCAGCAGAATGTGTGTGTTGCTTACCCAGAACCAAGGTTGAGGATATCTCCAGCAGGTTGGAGGAGGAATTTGGAATTGGAGAAAATGGCCAAGAAAGAAATTCTGGTAATGGAGCATGAGTAGTCAAGGACTAAATGAGAAAGTAGAACAACTAAGGGAATAATCTATTCATTATAAATGGTGATTTGGCAGTACAGAACTTGAGTATTTTTGAAATAAAAGACACAGTTTCTTGAAGTTTTTCAACCTTCCACTTATCAGGACAATTCCCGTGAATACCAATTCAAGGGGAAAAAAACCAACATTTATACTACATGAAAACAGAGTGCTGATTGGTAGACTCTGGTAGAAATATACGTTTGAAAAACTTCATTAAAATGTATTATTTTCAGTATTTATCTCTAGATTACTATGAGAGCCACAGGCTAATGGACAGAGTATGTAAAATCAGAGAGGTGAAAAAGTGTCACAAAGTGCGGTGTGCAAAGAATGGATTTTGATTCATGGTTCATTGGGAATGGTACTGTGAAAAGATGGAAATGCACCATTAAGACAGCCTTCATTTGAACATGACTGGGTCCACTGTCGTCCTCATTTGTTTAAATGAGCTATCGATAGGTCTATTCATCAACTTGGAGGGAGAAGGATTCATGTGAGGGGTTTTCAAACAGCTAAAGAGAAAAGATAAGGCTGCAATGTAGAGTAATGATAAAGGGAAAGATAACAAGAATGCTACAGGAAAAAAAGAGAATATATAATTGTGAGAGAGGCACCAGCAAATAGGCTCAAGGAAAGGAAATGGTATAACAAAAAGACAAACAGTCTTGAATCCTCATGCACCCAGAATTCAAAACAAGATGGATGATTGATAGTCTAAACCGACAAAAATACACATGGTAAATATGCATTATAGAAATGTGGTTGCAGAGTGATGAAGGCTAGGACCTACCTGAATATTCAAGGGTATGTTGACATTGTGACAGATGGGAAGAAAGAAAAATAATGTGGGGTCGCTCTGTTAATAAAGGGTGAGATCAGCAGAGCAGTGAGAAAGGACCTTGGCTCGGAAGATCAATATGTACAATCAGTTGATTGAAAATAGGAAATATCCTGGGAAAGGAGTCAATGATGGGAGCAGTGCATTGTACTGCACACCAAACCACCCCACCCCCAAACAATAGTTTCACTTTAGGAAAGTTTCCAGATGAAAAATAATGGGGCTGGTAAGAAAGGGAAGGTGAAAGGCTAGGCTCGTTCTCTAGCTCTTGGGATCCTGAATTTCTCTCCAGAATATTGAAGACCACAGCAGGATCACCAGGGAAATGAATATCTCCATTTCAATTTCCGTGATTCCTGAAGCTTCAGTGATCAATGTAGAATTCTGACTCCTATCAGTGGTTAGCACTGCTGTTTCACAGCATAGGGACTTTGGTTCAATTCCAGCCTCTGGTGACTTGATTTGATTTATTATTGTCACACATACCTAAGAACAGTGAAAAGTTTTATTTTGCATGTAGTACAGACAGATCATAACATAAAAAGATCCAGGACAGAGGAAGGAATACAATGTTACAGCTACAAAGAAGATGCACAAAAAGCAAGATCAACATTAGATTTGAAATATGTGAGGTACATCCAGCTGTCCAACATCAGTGGGGAAGAAGTTGTTCTTGAACATGTTTAAGTTTTTATATCTTCTATCTGGTGGAAGAAGTTTAGATTAGATTAGTTTATATTAGATTACTTACAGTGTGGAAACAGGCCCTTCGGCCCAACAAGTCCATACCGTCCCGCCGAAGCGCAACCCACCCATACCCCTACATCTACCCCTTACCTAACACTACGGGCAATTTAACATGGCCAATTCACCTGACCTGCACATCCTTGGACTGTGGGAGGAAACTGGAGCACCCGGAGGAAACCCACGCAGACACGGGGAGAACGTGCAAACTCCACACAGTCGCCTGAGGCGGGAATTGAACCCAGATCTCTGGCGCTGTGAGGCAGCAGTGCTAAGAGGTTGTAAGAGGTTACAATGGAGTGGGAGGGGCCTTTAATAATGTTAGCTGCCTTTGCAAGGCATCAAGAAGTGTAGATAGAGTCAATGGATGGAAGGTTGGCTTGTGTGATGGACTGGGCTGTGTTCACAAGTTTTTGTAGCTTCTTACAGTCCTGGGCAAAGTAGTTGCTTTTCCAAACTCTGATGCATCCAGATAGAATGTGCACCTATAAAAGTTTATGGCAGTCCTTATGGATATGCCAAATTTTCTTAGCCTCCTGAGAAAGAAGAGGTGTTGTTGTGCCTCCTTGTTGATCACATCAACATGGGTGGTCCTGGACTGATTGTTAGAGATTGGCACTTCTAGGAACTTGATGTTCTCCACCATCTGCACCTCAGCTCCATTGATATAGATACTTGCATGCCCTCCTCCTTGCTTTCTGAAGTTGATCAGCTCTTTAGTTTTGCTGATGTTGAGGGAAAAGTTATTATCTTTACACCTTACCACTAAGCACTTTATCTCTTGCCTAAATTATGTCTCAAATTTGCTGTTGTTTGATCTTCAACCTACAACCAACTCGATGGCCGAAAGGTCTGATTCCACGTTGTAGGGATTTTATGATTCTATTAGGGTCTCTTTAACTAAAATACCTCTCATTTATCATATGCTATCATTACACCCACCCTGCAGATGGAGTTTGGATGAAATTTGGCCACACAGTCATGACTGTACATGGAGCACAATAGAGGGTGCGGGTGTTGAGGATTGTTGTGGAGGAGGTGCTGTTACCTATCTTAGCTGTTTGCAGTCTGTGGGTCAAGAAGTCAAGGATCCAATTGCAGACGGCAGAGCAGAGACCTCGGTCTCAGAGTTTGGAGATAAGTTTGCTTGGGATTATAGTGTTGAAGGTGGAACTGTAGTCAATAAATAGCAGCCTGACATAGGTATTATCCAGGTGTCTGTCTCTGTGGAGTTTGTACATTCTCCTCATGTCTGCATGGATTTCCTCCTGGTGCTCTGGGTTCCTCCTATAATCCAAGGATGTGCAGGCTAGGTGGGTTATAGGAAATGCAGCGTTCCAGGGATAGGATGGGAGGAGTGGTAGGATGCTCTTTGGAGGGTTAGTATTGACTCGATGGGCCGAATGGCCTGGTTCCACAATGTAGGGATTCTATGATTCTATGAGGGTCTCTTCAACTAAAATACCACTCATTGTCATGTGCTATCATTACACCCACGTTGCCAATGTTTGGTAGTCTGGAAGCGGGATGCCAATGTTGAGGCTGCATTAAAACCATTCTCACAACACCAGCTTTGAGTGGCTCTCAACGATGAAAATATAATTCAAACTCTCAAATGTCAAAAAATGTCTGTTAATGTATCAAACTCTCAAATGTCAAAAAATGTCTGTTAATGTATCATCAAATCATGGGTCTTTGAAGCTGTTAAATAGATTTTATATAACAGATAGTAGAATTCCATTGGTAAAATTTCTGTTAGAAATGCAACCTATTTGTTGTTTTATCATGTAAATCCTGCATTTAATATAACGTACGGCAACTGCCCTACCTCTAGTTGTTTTCAAATATCAGACTGCTACTTTGGGTATACTCAGTAAATATCCATCAGATATCAAAATTTGTTCATGCTAAATAATTAATTTCTTCTCTCCTTTTCAGTTAATGAAAAAACTATTTCCAATTACTTGGGTTTTCAGCAGGTGCTTTAGATGAGAGGCTGGCAAATTAAAATGAAGTACTTAAATTAAGCTAATTTAGAATAAGTGAGAGATTTATTCAATATGTAAATTATCTTCCTGCAGATGAATAAATCTTCACACTGCCTTTTTAAAGTTTAGTTGAAGTAATGATGGGGATAGGATACAGATTTTCAGCTACTACCTATAGGTTAAAGAGTTTACTATAATAGTAAAATTTTGTTTTTTTTTAATTTATTTATGGGATGTGGGCATCACTGGTTAGGAGAGTGTTTATAGTCTATCCTTAACTGCCATTGGAGAGCTGCCTTCTTGAACTGCTGCAGTCCTTGGAGGTGGAGGTACACCACATTCTGCTGGGGGTGGCTGTTCCAGGATTTGAACCCAATCACATGGACAGAATGGAGATATAGTTTTCAAAAGACTTGGAGTAGAACTTGTAGGTGGTGGTGGTGTTATGACATATCTGTTTTCCTTGTCTGTCTAAATGGTTTGGTTTGATCTATTTTTGTCACATATTCGGAGATAGTAAAAAGTATTGTTTTGCGTGCTATCCAGGTACATCATACTTTATATGAATACATCAGGGTAATAGAATAGAATGCAGGATATAGTGTTACAGCTACAGAGAAGGTGCAGAAAAAGATCAACTCTAATTTGAAAATTCCAATCATGAGTCTGAGAACAGCAGGGAAGAAGCAGTTCTTGAATCTGTAGGTATGTTTTCAAACTTTTATATCTTTTGCCTGAGGAGGAGGGTGGTAAAAGAGGGGTGGGAGGGGTCTTTAATTATTTTGGCTGCTTACCTGAGGCAGCAGGATGTGGAGATCAAGTCAATGGAAGAGAGGTACAATGGACTGGGCTGTGTTCAAAATTCTGTAATTTCTTGTAGTCTTGGGTGCAGCAGGTGACATTCTAAGCTGTGATGGATGCTTTCTATGGTGTATCTATAAATATTGGGAAGATTGTTGTGGATATGCTGAATTTCCTGAGACTTCTGAGGAAGTAGAGCTGTTGGTGTGCTTTCTTGCCTGTAGCGTCAATGTGGATGGAGTAGGACAGGCTGGTGATATTTACTCCTAAGTAAGCTCTCGATCATCACCACCTCACCAGCATTGGTACAGATAGGGATATGTCCTCCCCTCTGTTTCTTGAAGTTGATGAGCAGCTCCTTCGCTTTACTGACATTGAGGGAGAGATTGTTGCCTTTACAACATGCCACTAAGCTCTCTATCTCTTTCTTGTATGCTGTCTCATCATTGTTTGAGATCTGACTCACTACAGTGAAATCATCAGCAAATTTGTAAATGGAGTTAGAGCTGAATTTCACCACACAGCCATGATTGTATAAGGAATATCCATCCCTAAGGAGCACTGGCATTGAGGATTGTCATGGAGGAGGTGTCCCCTATCCTTGTTAATTGTAGTCTGTGGGTCAGGATGTTGAGGATCCAGTTGTAAAGGGGGAGCATTGTCTTCAGTCTGAGTTGAGAGATGAGTTTGATTGAAATTGTGATGTTGAAGGTAGGGCTAGAGGTATTAAATAGAATTCTGATGTAGGTGTCCTTGTTATCCACTGGTTCTAGGGATAATTGTAGGGCCAGGGAGATGGTGTCTGCTGTGGACTTGTTGCGACAATAGGCAAATTGTACTGGATCAGTCCAATCTGGGGGGTGGAGTTGATATGTGTCACTATTAACCTCCTGAAATACTTCATAATGATAGATGTCAGAGTTACCAGGGTGGTTGTTATTAAAGTACATTGCCTGACTTTTCTTTAGTACTGGGATGATCGTGGTCGTTGTCTTGCTAACCTCCCATTGGAATAAGGAGAGATTAAAGATGTTTGCTAATACTCCCACCAGCTGATTTGCACAAGATCAAAGTGCACAGCTGGGAACTCCATCTGAGCCAATTGCTTTCCGGGAGGTCACTTTCAAGAAGGACGATCTGATATCTGCTGTAGTAACTGTGGTTGCAGCTGCACCCAAGGCTGTTGGGACATGTGATATCATTTCACTGACCTTCTGTTCCAAACAAAATCTGGAATGCATTAAGCTCATCAAAGAGGGAGCAATTGCTGTCACTGATTCTACTAATCCTTGCTTTGTATCTTGTTATATCATGTAAGTGTTGCCATGGTTGACATGTATCTGGTGATTAGTCTGGGTCTCTAATTTAGTGGTGGTCATGGGTTTGGAAGGCACTGTTGAAGGAGCCATAGTGAGTCACTGCAGTGAATCATGTAGATAGTAGATGCTGCTACCACTGTGTCAGTGGTGGAAGGAGCAAATATTGAAGATGTAGATATAATTGCATCATGCAGACTGCTCTTAACAGCTGTGAAGCTGGAAAAGCACAGCAGGTCAGAAAGCATTCGAGGAGCAGGAAACTCTTCTTTTCAGACTGAAGCATCCTCAGTACGGGGGTGGGGGGGTAGGAGGGAGGGAGGGGGGCTGAAGTTGGGGAAGGGTAGGTGGGATGGTGATAGGTGGATGCAGGTAGGGGGTTATTGGGATTGGTCAGGTGAGAAGGTGGAGTGGATAAGTGAGTAGGAAGATGGACAGACCAGATGAAGTGTTTCAGTCTGAAACATTTGGCTGCCCTGTTCCTCGGATGCTGTCTGACCTGCTGTGCTTTTCCAGTTTCCCATCTATTGACTCTGGCTCTGGCTTCCAGCATCTGCCATCCTTGCTGTCTCCAAGCAGTGCTGCCTATTAAGGGTAATTTTACTATAACAATGATTCTGATTACGTGAAATCAATTGTTCAACTGAGGTATTCAAAAGTATTGTTCAGAAAGCTGTTGTAAGCATGACAAACCAAATAACTTTTTGCTCTCTGACACTCGTCAGATTCTACTAATTCCACTGATCAAGCAGAAACCGTTTATAATTATGCAGTTATTGTTGGTGAAAGTCACAGAAGACATGCCTGTAACAGCCAATGATCATACCATGAGTAGGCTACTAGGAAAAACTAAGTTTCACCTGTCCATTCTATTATTATACTGAGGAAATTTCATAAGCATCAAAAGGAAAACTGAACATTTGACAAACCTTTCTTTAATTTTTTAAAATTGCATTGACAAAGTACTATTTGACCATGAGAAGTACTTTAGAATTGGAAAACAATTTCCAGAATAATTATATTTAATCTTAACATGCAAATGTTATAATTTAAAACAGGTTCTCCTGAGGGCTGTCTATCATGTTACAAGTGGAAGACCATAAGACATAGGCTGCATGGCCTAACTTCTGCACCTATCGAGTCTGTTCCACCATTCAATCATGGCTGATCAGTTTCTTAACCCCATTCTCTCCTGCTTTCTCCTGTAACCTTTGATCCTTCTGATCCCTCTGACAATCAAGAGCCTATTTCAATGACCTGGCCTCCACCGCTTTCAGTGGCACTGAATTCCTTCGATTGGAAGGCCTCCAAGTTATGAAATTTAATCTAATTAACTGGAATTGGTGATATTAATTGTCACAGCCTCCTGAACTTTGCTTGTTTGACTTGAATGATAAGAACAGAATCTTGCAGAATTCCCTCTTGCCGGTTGCAATTTTTTTCATATGGTGAGCAGTGACATGGAAAAAAGACAGGAGATTGACACTGGGAAAATGGAGCCAATGCAGGCGAGATGGTCTGAATGGCCTCTTCCTGCATTGCAACAATTCTGTAAATCTGTCTTGCAGGATATTGTGTTACTGTGTTGCAGAAATGACTGTAAGTTACAAAATGGGCATACTTGATGGGGCAGTTGATAATCTTTTGCTCTGTTTGTAATATTAAAGTTTCTGCCACCATAATACAATTTTAAGTTGTTTCACTTGTCCACTTCTGTAGCTGTCAGGCATGCATTTTCTTACTCCAATGTCATTGTTAACTCTGAACCCATCCATTGAGTGCTTGCAAGCTATTTAACTGTCCTGATCCAGCATCCAAAAATAATTACTGCAGCATTGGGCAAGGTCACTTTAAGAGCTATCCTTTCTGAACAGAGGTGTTTTGAATTTGAGTTTGGATTAGAAGATGGTGGCTATTAAGTCTCTTCTTGTAAGAGAAGTATCCTTTAAAAGCTGCCTCCAGATCAAATGCCATAAAGTGTGTAAGATGGGGACGATTTGCAGTCAGGAACCAGAAATCAGACATTGCATCAGGATCTGAGAATTGGTCAATCAATTGTAAACTGGAACATCGTGGGCTTGTGCACAAGAATGAAACAAGTAACATGCACGTGGACAGTTTCTCCCCAAATATGAATGTGGACAAGGTTTCAGCTGATCATCTGGCCTGTCAACATCAGTACTGTTCCAGCAGGGAGAAGCTGTAGACATGTCGGGTCTGTGGGAATGAATCCAGATCCCCATCTGAGCTGGAAACGTTGGACTTAGCAGGTTGTCACTTACAACAGTGACATCAGCAGGTCATCAGCTGCAATAGAGGTCGTGTCCAGAGCAGGGACTCCTGGCTGCGGTTTGCCTTAAGCATGGACTCTTGGTAGGGTTAGTCATACTGTTTCTGGAGTAGGGACTCCTTGAGGCCCCGGACAACTTGGAGAGATCTTGCAGAAGCTGTGTTTGAAGAGCCCTTGTTGCGAGGAAGAACTCTTTGTGCAATTTCTTTTTTCTCGTTTGTTTTGTAACTTAAAATGATGCTGAATTGTGGTGACAAAACACAATTCTTTCTTGACATATGTGACAATAAGTAAAGTTGGAATAGGTCTTTGGTTTCATTTGAATTATCTCAATGACTTAGTTACCAGGTTTCAATAAATTCTGGAAAATAAATGCCGGTATTCACAGAATAAAAGATGGACAGAACTGTGGTGAAACCTGACATAACAAATTAGTAAGAGATAAAATTGACACCATAATAAGAGATGGATGAATTCCAGAGACACCTTGCACAAAGCTAATTGGTGTTTTGATTGGAATTCAAAATATCATTATTTGATAAATGACTCAGAGTAAAGGTGCAGGATTTTTATCATAAGAAAAGGAGTTCCAAGGAAGAAGGTGGTAATAATGATGATGATGATCTGTAAAGATGTTACTTGTTACAAGAAGTTTAAATCCTGTGATTAATGTGAGCATGAGAATACAAATATAATTGACATGAATGTAAAGCAGTAACAATCCTTTCAGCAATGGATTTTGTGGAAGATCTCATGCTGTAGTCGATGAAATAATAGTTTGTAAAATGTTGGCTTATCAACTAGGCTATTAACTGGCAATTTTTCTTGCAGGGGCAGTTCATGCAGTGTTTATTTTTAAGATTGTTGGAGCATAATTGTCAATAACTGATCAACTGAGTCATGATAAAAACAAGAAACTTTTTTTTTCTCCCCAGAGTGGGGGATTCAATTACTAGCGGCCATGCTTTCAAAGTGAGATGTGCATGGAAACTTCTTTAAGGAGAGGCTGGTGAGCACCTGGAACCTGTTGCCAGTGGAGGTGAAAGAAGTGATCATGTTGTTTAAGATGTATCTGTCTAGATACATGAATGGGCAGGGAGCAGAGGGATACAGATCCTTAGGAAATAGGTGACAGGTTTAGATAGAGGATCTGGATCGGCGCAGGCTTGGAGGGTGAAAGGACCTATTCCTGTGCTGTAATTTTCTTTGTTCTTGCTTTGATAGTTGAAAGATTATAGAAGCAAAATATGAACTAACATCAGCTGATTTTAATACTGAGACTTTCATAGTTTCAAAGAGGAAGAAGTACTGACTTAAAATGATCACAATGGTTACCTGATCAGGTTGGGCCAACCTTATGAAAACAATATGAGCCAAATAAAGACTGTGTGTCTGTCTCTTTTGAAAGCAAGACGTGAGGAATGACACAATTCTAAAGATTTTGCTACTGCTGCTGGTACAAGGCATCAACTAAACAGCTGTGGTCTCGGGTTCAACTGGAATGATTCAAGGACTGAGATTTTTTTGAAACTGCCTATTCTTCATCTTGTTGTACTAGCATAGTTTTTAACTGTATCTATGTTTATATATGCATTTTGATGTTGTATTTTCTTTTTATGGTGCACTTCTATTTTTCTAGGGTTCAGTAAGTAATAACATTCTTCAGTCAAATAATGAAATGTTAATATCTTCTAAGAATGGCTCCTTTTAATTTTAACTAGTGCAGCATTTTAATTGAAGTATGATCAACAGTGTGCCAAAAATAAAGATATTTGTTGTGAGTAACAGAAATTTAAATGTGAAGAACCAATTCATCCCTCGTCACCTGTTTTGTGACAACAAGTGAAAATTGAAATTGCCTTTTGTCGTCTTTGTGAAAATTCTCTTGCTTTAGAAGGCATTACAATTAGCTGAAAATGTGTTGCTGGAAAAGCGCAGCAGGTCAGGCAGCATCCAAGGAGCAGGAGAATTGACATTCCAGGTATGAGCACTTCTTCAGGAATGATGAGAGTGTGCCAAGCAGGCTAAGATAAAAGGTAGGGAGGAGGAACTTGGAGGAGGGGCGTTGGAAATGTGATAGGTGGAAGGAGGTTAAGGTGAGGGTGATAGGCCGGAGTGGGGTGGGGGCGGAGAGGTCAGGAAGAAGATTGCAGGTTAGGAAGGTGGTGCTGAGTTCGAGGGTTGGGACTGAGACAAGGTGGGGGGCAGGGAAATGAGGAAACTGGAGAAATCTGAGTTCATTCCTTGTGGTTGGAGGGTTCATAGGCGGAAGATGAGGCGCTCTTCCTCCAGCCGTCGTGTTGCTATGGTCTGGCGATGGAGGAGTCCAAGCTGCATGTCCTTGGTGGAGTGGGAGGGGGAGTTGAAGTGTTGAGCCACGGGGTGGTTGGGTTAGTTGGTCCAGATGTCCCAGAGGTGTTCTCTGAAATGTTTCGCAAGTAGGCGGCCTGTCTCCCCAACATCGAGGAGGCCACATCGGGTGCAGCGGATGCAGTAAATGATGTGTGTGGAGGTGCAGGTGAATTTGTGGCAGATATGGAAGGATCCCTTGGGGTCTTGGAGGGAAGTGGTGTGGGGGGGGTGCAGGGAGAAAGGTGTGGGCGCAAGTTTTGCATTCCTGAAGAAGGGCTCATGCCCGAAACGTCAATTCTCCTGCTCCTTGGATGCTGCCTGACCTGTGCTTTTCCAGCAACACATTTTCAGCTCTGGTCTCCAGCATCTGCAGTCCTCACTTTCTCCTAAGCCACTATAATTAGTCTCCTTGTTTTTTTTAGTATTTTAATGATTTGCCTATAGACGGCTGGGTTTTATACAGTCTAAGGAGAAAGAGGCTATTTTATAGTAGTGGGGATTGGTCCATTTGGAACAGAATTCAATCAGAAGATTGGGTATTTTATTTTAAACAGTGGGCAATACAGACTTGAGCTGAATGTCCTACTGCTCCTATCTCTCTCATATTTTGCATGATCCAAAAGGGACTAAACGATGGAGAGATGCAACATGCAGCAGATGTTAATGACAAGTTTAAATCTTTGTCAGATCAAGATGATGGCCAAGAAGACTAATCCAGTAACTGGCAGGATAGGCAGACAGAAAAGGTGGAAAACAAGTGCAATACCTGTAGAGAGAATGAATTTGGAAGTGACTTTCATGTCATGAATGATCACTAACTACAAAAGAAACCTCGGATCATGCAACAATGAAATATCACAGCAATTTCTATGCAGTGGGGAAGCAGAAGCTATAGCTGGAATAGATTAGCAATGAAATGAGCACCACAGAGCAGTCAGATGATAGAACTAGAAGTAGAACAGTTTGTGATTGTAATGTTTTAGTAGATGTTGATTAAACTGACATGAGATGAAAGCAGTTTGACAGATAAAACACAAGGAATGAGGTAGTTAGACAGAACTTTTTCTGAAATACTAGAGAAAGGAACAACTTCCTTTTTGCATAGCTTGATTTGCATTCAAAGGGCAGTTACAAATGCAACTCCTAATCTCATTTTAGCCTTAACAGCTTTTTCAAGATAAACTGATGCAAATGTAGAGTCTTTAGAAAAGCCATTTTTTTTTACACTTAAGTACACTCTGGTTGGAGCGTAGATCACTTGGTATAAAAGCCATGTTGCTGTCGATAATACTTTTCAGCGATGGGTTTCTGAAACTGGCTAAAGAGGAGGCAAATAGTCAAGGAAAACTATGGAAGCTAAACAAACATATTATGTCCTGCTGCTTCCAGAGTGTGGGATTTTTTTGGTGCGGTCTGATCAATTGAAAAGTCTCTGTTCAACCAAAAGCAGCTGCTGCACTGTTTTCTGAATATCTGAAAGGAAACATTCAGATATTGTCATGATGCATGTTGATGATGTCTGCAAGGAATGCTGCTGCAGAATTTGAGAAACTATTTATGACTAAAGATTAGATAAAAATTGGATTCTGGCTTGTGGTAATTTTGAATGTATTGGGTTTGATTATAGGTCTGGAATTATAGAATTAAACTAATCTTATTTTGAGAGCATTACCTCCATTGGAACTAACTGTACTAGGTATCCACAAAAGTGGTCTCAGATAAAGAAGGGACAAAGACAAGCAAATGCAAAACTTGAATGGTTACTTGAGCTGGTCTGCACTAAGATGGACAGGTGCCAGTTTAAATAAATTTGAATAAAGTATGTTTTTAATTATATATTTATTCAAAAATTTTTATTCTTAATTTTTGCATTGTTTTTGTACTTTTACAAAAAGAAAGTAGAAACAATACACTATTGAATTACAGTAATGTTAACAATAAACTATCTACTACTCTTTGAGATATAATAGTCTCATGTACTTAACCCAAGTTAAAATAACCTCATGAAAATGAAAAATTAAATTATAATCCAATAAAATTAAATTGCATTACATTACATTACTCCACTTACCACACCTACACCGAAGCTCCCGTCCATGGGAGCAACAGTTTATTATATCCATATTTACTAGGTTCTCCTCTTCCTCTGCCCAAAAAAAAGGGATACCAGATCTGCCTTAACTTCAATACCCAGGATCTTCTCCAGCTCATTCACTATGGCACCCCAGTATCCACGAATCTTGTAGCAGGACTAAAAGCAATGTGTGAAGGTGCCTATGCTAATTTTACATTTGGGACATTTCAGAGAAATGTCCTTTCTTAAACTTTGCTAACCTCTCTGGTGCCATATGAGCCCTGTGGAGGATCTTGAATTGCAATCTTCTGCTTTATTGCATTTTTTTTTTCATTTCCCCCATATATCCTCCCACTTCCTTACGATGAAACTTCTTCCCCTAACTCCTGATTCCAGATCCCATGGAACCTCTCCATATCCCCCAAGGCACTTCCTCTCTGCAGGTGGTATACAGTACTAACTGAAAGAGTGGCCCTACATCAGAACACTCTTCTCTCTTTCTCTGACTTGTAGGACTGAGCCAAAATTGTGGTGGTCTTCTGTATATAATTCCTAACCTGCAAGTATCAGAAAAGGTCCCTATTAGGAACCCCATATTTCTGACTTAATTGGTTGAAAGACATCGAGACCTCTCTCTCGAATAAATCTCCCAAACAGGAGATTCCCTTGCCCTCCCATGCTCTAAAGCTGAAGTACATTGACCCCCGACCTAAATCCTGGGCCTCCCGCTCATCTGAAGCGGGAAATCTTAAGCAAATTGCCCTCACCCTGCCACATTATCCTTCATGCTTTCGCGATATTTAAGATAATTGGGCTTTCACAATGCTCAGCCACGGATCTCATCTTGTCCATAAACAGTAAGTTGATGAGGGGACCTCTCACCTGCGAGGCCTCGACATTAAGCCATATTGACCTCAAATCCTTACGCACCCAGTCACCCACAAATTACAGCAGGGCGCCTATTTGGCATCTCTTCAGTTCTTGGAGATCCACCCCCCCCCCCCCTCCCATATCCTGTGGAAGTTGCAGTTGGTAAATTTAATTAGGGGGCACCTACGGCAACAAATAAAGGATCCAAGCCAACCAGCAAATCACCTCAGCACCTGTCTGGGTAACAGCAATGGGAGCATCCTCATAGGATATAACCGAGGAAGAACATTCATTTTATTCAAGGCTATATGGCCTAACCATGATATTGGTAGCCCCTCCCACCACTGCAAGTCCTGCTTTATTCTCTCCAACAATTGTACAAAGTTAGCTCTGTACAGCTGATGGAAGGTAGGGGGTAATAAAAATTCCCAGGTAGAGAAAACCCTTCTGTGACTACTGAAAAGGAAACTGTGTTGCGTCTTCCATCTCCAGCACTTCTACCAATCCTCCCACGGCATGACTTCAGACTTTGCAAAATTTATCCCTTATCCCGAAGAACTGCTGAATAATTTAAGTTTTTGTATTAGTTGGGGTATGGACATTTCTGAGTTATCCAGAAACAGCAGGACATCATCTGCATGAAGAGTAACTTTGTGTTCCCCAATTCCCACCTTTGGTGCCACTATTTCAGGGTCCTTGCGGATGGCCTCCACCATGGCTCAATTGCCAAGGTAAATACAGCAGTGAGAGAGGACACTCCTGTAGGCTGCCTCTCCCCACATTAAAATTATTTGATTTGACACCATTCATGATAACCACCGCTTTGTGGTCTCTATATAACACTAACATCCACCTGTTGAAGGCCCCCCACTAGACCAAAGCAATCTCGAACATCAAAGAGATATGACCATTTTACACCCAATCAAAAGCGTTTTCTGCAGCCAGGGAGACCACCACGTACTTGCACTATGTTCAATACTCTTCTGATATTGGCTGCAGCCCTTGATAAGACCTGTTTGGTTCTCTTTTATAATAACGGGCAACACCTTTTCCAACCTCAGAGCCAGTACCTTTGATAAACGTTTGAAGTCTACATTCAACAACGAGATAGGTCTGTACGATACGCTATCCTTGGGGTCTTTCTCTTTCTTTAAAATAAGGGAGATATTGGCCTCCCTAAGGGAGGGCAGAAAGCATTCCTGGCCATACCTCCCAAAGTGGTTCAGCTAATATGTATATAAACCCCTTGTAAAACTCACTCGAGAACCTGCCTGGACCAGGTACCTTGCCAACTTGGAGCTGCCTTGCTGCCTCTTGTATCATCAGGGTGCATTTAAAAGGGAGGCCTGATCTGCGTTTATACCAGATAGGTCCAGGTTTTCAAAAAAGGATTCCATTCCCAGGACTCAATCCTCACAGTCCTCCGACTGGTATAACTCTGCATAGGATTCCTGAAATCTGGCATTAATCTTTTTCAACTCGCAAGTGGTGTTGCCAGTTCTCTCTCTAATAGACACAATGGACTGTGGAGCACTTTTCTTCCTAACCAAATAAGCTAGGTACCTACCTGGCTTATCCTCTTTTTGAACAGCCTTTGCTTTGCAAATAGACCCCTCCCTTCACCGCTTGTGTGAGCGCTGAGTCCAGGGCAGCCCGGAGAGCCGTGACCTGTTGCAATTTGACCACGGATGTTCTGTTATAAAATGCTGACGTGCTGCCTGCAGCCGGGCCTCAAGCATCTGCTGCTGCTCTCCTCTCTGCCTGTTTCTAGTTGTTGAATATGAAATAATCAGACCCCTTAAATATGCCTGGGTGGTCTCCCAAAGCACCGATGGATTACTAACCATACTCCAATTGATGTCCCAGAAGGCTCTGAACTCCCTTGTGATCTACTGTACAAAGTTGCCATCCTTCAGCAGAAATGGATCCATGTGCCAGTGCCATGTGTCTGTTCCACCACCCTTGGTCTTAACATTCAAGTACACTGCCGCATGGTCCGAAATAGTTATGTTCCCAATCCTGCAGGCCAACACTGAGTCCAAACAAATCAACAGAACAAAAAACATATCAATTCTTGTGTGGCACTTGTGCGGGTTGGAGTAAAAGTTAAAATCCCTCCCATTAAGGTGGAGATACCTCCACACATCCACTAGCCCCAACTCCCTACACAAGTCCACTCGCTGTCTAGATTGCAGGGATGTACCCTACAGATACCTTGGCATCTTGTCTACCCAGGGTCCATGAGGCGATTAAAGTCTCCTTCCATAAGACCTTTAAGCGGCAATTGGATAGGTACATGGGAGGGTGCTTAAACTAGGACAAATGTTCGGCACAATATCGTGGGCCTAAGGGCCTGTTCTGTGCTGTATTGTTCTATGTTCTATGTTCTATGTTCTATGTTCTAATCCTACGGCACACCTCAACAGCCATTAATTTAGAGACTGCATCAACTAAAAATTTGAGAGGATGCACTGGGGGACAATAAACGTTCAAGATGCCATACTCCTGTCCATATACCAAAGCCTTGAGAATGAAGAACTGTCCATACTCATCCCTGATTTGATCTATCACTTGAAATGGGTGGTTCCTTTGTACCAGTATGGCCACTCCTTTGCTTTTGGATTTGAAGGAGGGAAAGAACACCCTATCGTATTCCCCCTGCTGTAACTTCAGATGTTCGCTATTGGTTAACTGTGTTTCTTGCAATAGAGCGATGTCAACCCTTTCCTCCTTAAGATTTGAGAGCACCTTTTTCCTTTTAATGGGGGAATAGCTCCCTTTTATATTCCAAGTGCACCACCTGAACAGATCGCTATCCATGACCACCCACTTCAGCCCACGGTCCCCCGAGAGGAAGATGTGTGGCGAGTGGAAAAATCACAGGCTTTGTTAAATCTGAAAACTATTCCTACAAGCACTACTAAAACTACTAAAACTAAGAAACCACTACTCCTAACTTGAACAAATAAACACTAAATTTCCATAGATCTCCCCCCTCATCCGTAGGGGGCATTCACTCCCAACCGTATAGCCGTCCTGGCACCTTCCAGTTTAGGCCTCACCCCAAGTCCACACAATGGAAAAATACCATGTTATTTATACTCATGCAAGTTAACAATAGATGCCCTCCCCTCCCCTCCATATCTCAACCCCACACATTGTTACACCAAAGAAGTAACACCCCTCACCCAGAAAAACAGAATGGTAAAATAACAGATAACTACCAAACAGATACAGTATGAAACAAACCAGATTTTACACCAGAGCAAACCAAGCTTATTTAGAAAAAAATAAATCATTACTTGTAAATCAGTTGGGTTTACCCAGCAACAGCAACTTGCCAACCACATGTATCCCACAGACCTTGGGATCTGATACATACCAGCCCCACTGCATCATTTGCCCTATTTCTGATCCATTTACAATATTGTTCTGCAATTCAGTGCTGCATTTCGGAATACACCAGCATCCCTTATTGCAATGCAGCTCCAAAACAACTAGTGCACAGTACAGGCATCCATCTCATAGATTAGATCAGCAGAAAATCCTGGCCTTATTACAGGCTCTAAACATACCGTCCAAGTGAAGCAGAGCTTTACCTGCACTTCACTCAATCTAGTTTACTGTATTTGTGCTCACAATGTGGTCTCCTCTACATTGGAGAGATAAAGTGCAGATTGGGCATCTACTTTGCAGAATACCTACATTCTGTCCACAGAAATTACCCTGAACTTCTGGTTGCTTGCCATTTTAACACATCACCATGTTTCCGGGCCAAGGTCTCTGTTTTGGGCTTGCTGCGGTTCTCTAGTGAAGCTCAGCACACGCTGGAAGAATAGCACCTCATTTTCTGCTTGAAAAACCTGCAGCCTTCTGCACTTAATATCGAGTTCAACAATTTTAGGGCTTGAAGCACCTTCTCCCGTATCCTTACTCCAATCCCACATAGGGATTG
Source organism: Chiloscyllium punctatum (assembly GCF_047496795.1). NCBI lineage: Eukaryota > Metazoa > Chordata > Chondrichthyes > Orectolobiformes > Hemiscylliidae > Chiloscyllium > Chiloscyllium punctatum. Next base: position 80,663,795 of record NC_092743.1, read on the forward strand.
TCAACCTTGTCAGCGAACAAGCTGTTAGAACAGACAACTCATTGTCAACCACAAATGGTGCCCCTTTAGCAGTTACTCTCTGTCCTAGGCTGACCTTTAATCCATTCCTTTGTCTGCCCAGCTGTTTTGCTCTGTCTCTAGGCTCCATCTCCACCTATTGTTTATTCCTTTCCCCTCCCCTCCACACCATCATTAGTGTATATGTTAATCTCTTCCCAGCTACAATCAGTTTCAAAGATGAGTCACCTGACCTGAAGTGCTAACTCTGCTTTCCCCCCACCGATGCTGTCAGACCTGCTGAGTTTTTCAAAAAATTCCAGTTTTTGTTCCTATTTTCCAATACTCACAATTCTCTCGTTTATCTTTTTTCACTGTTCTTTTGTCTTGCCTTGCCTTTTAGGGCATATACAAAGCCAACCACCTTGTCATGCTCGTCAGCATGATCAGACAGATGGTTGGACAGATTGCTAAACAGGATCTTGCTATGTTCATTTCACACCTGCACCATGTGCCAAACACACTGCACATGCAATGGTGAAATGGCCATGTCTTAAAATCTAAGGGGAGTAGTCCACAGTCAAAGGAGACATTCCTGATGCTGTATTCCTGATGAAAGGCTTTTGCCCAAAACGTTGATTTTACTGCTCCTCGGATGCTGCCTGAACTGCTGTGCTTTTCCAGCACCACTAATCCAGAACAAAGGAGACATTCTTCAGGCAGGGTCCCAGGCGCATTTAGTCAAAGGCAGCATCTGTCCTTGGATTTGAGCAGTCAGTTGGCTTTTTGGGTGGTCATGGCTAGGACCCTCTCTTCATGGGCACTGAGGAACTGAATGCCTAGCAACACCCTGTGCACCTGTCTTGGCTCTTTGTGTCCTATAATGGACGTTCTTTTCTTGGAATAAGACAAAGGAAGGAATCAAATGAGACGAAAGTAGCTTGCAGAGCTGTGGTGTTCTTATAGGTGGGGGAAAAGTGGTGAGGTATCTTGAGTGAGTGAGCATGTAAGAGACACAGAGGTCATGAAGGGTGATTAGTCAGGGAGGGGTTGGGTGAAAAGAGCTAATGATTGAAGATGTTGCAGGCAATAGTGAGACTGATAGAGCATGAATCTCAGTGGAGGGTGGATGCAGTAGTAAAGGATACAGTGAATGCCTGGTACAGACAAGATGGAGGCACACATACTGGTAGGGTAGAGAACGGCATTGAACCACTTTGTACATTGGTGGGTGTTCCTCCAGATTGGTGCTGCCACTCTGACCCTAGTGGCAACCTCAGACCTGGCTAGCAGGGTCTGGTGATGTGGCCTCCTCTGCTGGTCCTGAGCATGAGTCTTTAGTACAATTGCTGGAATGTTGCCATGGTCCGTAGTATTTGCAGTATCCAGTGTCTCCAACTGTTTCTTGATATCACATGGAGTGAATCAAAGTGACTGAAGACTGGTGTCTAAAATGCTGGGGGCCACAGGAGGATGCTCATGAGGCCTTGGTGAAGGCTAATTGAAAAGCCCTTGAAAAATGACTCAGCCAATTTCTGGAAAGATTCAGCTTACCAGAACAGACTGGAAAAATGTCATTGGTGATGTCCAATATGTGATGTATCTTTTTAAGTGTAAAACAAAATAGCGACAGTTTTATCTTATGTTGTCTTTGATTTATAATATTTCAACAATGCCATTAACATGGCAAGGCTTCCCAAAGGAGATTAATTTCCCATTGATCATAATTCAGCAATTTGAGGATAAAATGTAGGAGTAGAAATACAGGTCGTTCTATTATAACGTGTGTTTCGTTAGTGCAAATTCGCTATAACGCAGTTGCTAAATTGGGGACACTCTTTCTAAAATGTGAACTTTTAAAACGTTTGTGGGCTGTAATACAATTACATTGTCAACACTAAGCGCTGTTTCTAAAGCTTACTTTTTCTGTAATGTGGGGTTACACAAGAACATTATAGAAGAAGTACCTGTAGACCATTTGGTCAGTCCTACATGTGGTCAGCACTGGAGAGGTTTCTTTTTCCTTTGAACAATTTATTGAAGAGGAGTCATTTTTAAATTCAGTTAATCTGATAAGTGGTTGATTTTATTTAAGTTTTAGATGTTTGATATATATTTTTGTTTTTTTCCATTTTAATATAATTTTCTATCGGTAATGAAAGGTAGTTTATTTTATATATAAGGAGTTATTGAAACTTGTTTTTTAGGCTTAATGTTATTAAAGCCATATATAAGTTACAGGGTGAAAAGGCTAGTAGATTTAGAAAACGTATTATCCAACAGTATCAGTTAGATAGGTGGCTGACTGTCAGGAAAGGTAAGAAAGACATTCAAAAGGCTCTAATGGCTATTCCTCGATCAAATAGATATTCAGTTTTTGGAACTGTTGAAGGAGATAGTCTCTCCAAGGAAAATGGAAGGACCAGTTAGTTATTGGACACTTGGAATGATTCTTAGTCAGCATTTGACAATATTTAATAGAACTATTGTTATGGGGGACTCTCCTGTCAGGGGTATAGACAGGAGATTCTGTAGAAGTGAGCGTAAATTTAGGATGTTTCGTTGCTTTCCTGGTGTTAAGATTAAGGATGTCTCTAAATATTTCAAGCATATTGTTAATTAGAAGCCAGAAATTATTGTACACATTGGTAAAAATGCTAAAAGGATGTCTGAGAAGTAGAATTGAATTGAATTTATTGTCATGTGTACCAAGGCAAAGTGAAAAGCTTTGACTTGCGAGCAATACAGGCAGGGAAAAGATTAAAGCAGCACAGAGTGAATTTAAAACGTTAAGTACAGAGTAAAAAAATAAATCCTTAAAAGTGGTAATTTCTGGTTTACTCCCAATGAGGGAAAGAACAAAAGGTTAAAGGAGATAAATCAATGGCTGAAGAGCTGGTGTATTGTTCAGGTTTTTGGACAACTGGAATGTATTTTGGGATAGAAAAGCCCTGTTCAAAAAGGATGGGTCTAACCAAAACTGGGAAAGGAACCAATATTTTAGCAAGAAGATTTACTTTTTCTATTAAGGGAGACTTTATACTGATACAGGGGTGAAGGAATTCTAAGTAGCAGTGTAAATGGAAGGATTAATGGGGATGGTTCTGAATGTGAGGAGAGCACGTCAATTAGAAAAGAAAGACAAGAGACAGAGTATGAACCAATTCTGGTGAACTAAATTGCATTTATTTCAATTCAAGGGGTCTTACAGGTAAGATTGATGAACTCAGGGCATATTTAAGAATATGGGATTGGCATGTTATAGCTATTACCGAAATGTAGCTGAGAGGTGGACAAGACTGGCAGTAAAATGTTCCGGGTTTTAGATGATATAGGAACAATAGACAAGGAGGCAAGAAAGGAGGGGTGTGATGTTTTTGATTAAGGAATATATTACTGCTGTAGATAGCAAAGCTATTTCTGAAAAGTTGTCCAGTGAAGATATATGGGCAGAAACTACAAATAAGAAAGGATTGATGACTGACATGGGATCATACTCTAGGTTTCCAAATAGTAACAGAGAAATTGAGAAAAGAATATGTAGAGAGATCTCATATATATGTAAGCATAATAAAGCTGTAATAATGGGGGATTTTAATTTCCAAATATTGATTGGGGTTACCATAGTGTTAAAGGTTTGGATAGTGAAGAATGTGTCAAAAGTGTTCAAGAAAACTTTCTTTACCAATAGGTGGATGCTCCTACTAAAGAAGGAGCAAAACTAGACCATCTTTTGGGCTTTAAAGCAGGGCAGGTGAGTGAAGTAAAAGTGTGGGAACACTTTGGGTCTAGCGATCATAATTACATAAATTCCAAAATAGTTATGGAAAAGGATGAGCCTTCATTAAAAGGTAAAGTGGGGGTAAGGCAAAGTTTAATGGTATGAGACAAGAACGTTCAAAAATTGATTGGAATAGACTTTTAAGTAAAAGAATGTCTGAGAAGTGGAATTGAATTGAATTGAATTGAATTGAATTTATTGTCACGTGTACCGAGGCACAGTGAAAAGCTTTGTCTTGTGAGCAATACAGGCAGGTCACAGACTTAAGTAGCATAGATAAGTAAATAATAGGTAAACAGTAGCAAAAACAAAAATACAGGTACAGGCGAATGTCAAGGGTTTGTGAGTCCATTCAGTATTCTAACAATAGTAGGGTAGAAACTGTTATGAAACCAGCTGGGGTGTGTGTTCAGGCGTCTGTTCCTTCTTCCTGATGGTAGGGGTTGTAGAAAAACATTGCCAGGGTGTGATTGATCTTTGAGGATGCTGCCAGCCTTTCCTTGACAACGGGCCTGGTGGATGGATTCTATAGGTGGGAGGTTGGCCTTCGTGATTGTCCGGGCTGAGTTCATCACTCTGTAACTGTCTCCGATCTTGAATGGTACAGATGCCATACCAGGTAGTGATACATCCAGACTTGGGCCTTTGCAACCAGTGCATCCATATGAAGAGTCCAAGAAAGCTTGTTGTGGATAACCACTCCCAGAAGCTCGACACTCTCCACTCGTTCCACCTCTGTGCTGTTAATGTATAGGGGGGGCATGAGTAACTTCCTGCTGAAAATTAATAATGAGTTCCTTGGTTTTGCCGGCATTGAAAGCTAGGTTGTTCTCAGTGTACCATTTTTCCAGGTCTTCCACCTCCCGTCTGTAGTCTGTTTCGTTGCCATCTGAGATTCGACTGACTATGGTGGTGTCACCAGTGAACTTGTAAATGGCATTAGTCTGGTATTTGGCAAGCAGTCATGGATATAGAGTGAGTACAGTAAGGGGCTGAGTGTGCACCCCTGTGGCTCCAGTGTTGAGTGTTTGTGATGATGAAATATTGTCCCCAATCTTCACTGATTGTGGCCTGTGGGTCAGGAAACTGAGGATCCAGTTGTAGAGAGTGGGGCTTAGTCCGAGATCATTAAATTTAGTAATCAGTCTCAAGGGGATAATAGTGTTGAAGGCTGAACTGTAGTCAATGAGTAGGATTCTTACATAGCTGTTCTTGGTGTCAAGATGTTCTAGGGAGGAGTGAAGGGCAAGTGATATGGCATCTGACATGGGTCTGTTGGTCCGATAGGCAAATTGTAGTGAGTCAAGAGTAGTGGGGAGGCTGGACTTGATTAATGCCATGACCACCCTTTTAAAGCAGTTTGTGACCACCAAAGTTAGGGCCACTGAGTGATAGTCATTGAGACACACTGCATGAGCCTTCTTAGGCACAGGGATGATGCTGGCCGTCAGTGACGTTGCCCCTCTCACTTCTGCAATCTCATTGCGCCCTCTAAGATTTCGAGATATCATACTCATCTCGTTCTGATCGGTATGCTTTCAGCCTCTGGAATTCCTCTGCAATCTCTCCACCACTTTCCTACAAGGTCCTTCTTAAAACCTACCCCTTTGATCAAGAATTGTCTGCTCTATTGGCCTGGAATTTGTAATCAGAAGATGGAAGAGATACTAAATGAATATTTTGTATCAGCTTTTACTGTGGAGAAAGAAATGGAATCTAGAGAATGCAGAGAAATAAATTCTGATGTTTTAAAAACAGTTTACATTATACAAGAGGAAGGTTGGGAGGTCTTAGGAAACATAAAGGTGGATAAATTCCAAGACTTGATCCAATGCATCCCAGGGTATTTGGGATGTAAGGGAGGAAATTACAAAAACACTTGTAGAATTATCATCCTGATGACTGGAGGAGGCTGATGTTGTACCTTTGTTTAAGAAAGGCTGTCAGGAGCAACTGGGGGACTACAGAACTGTGAATCTGACCTTGGATAGAGGTAAATTGTTTGAGGTGATTAGAAAAGATAGGATTTATGGACATTTAGAAAGGCAAAAATTGATTAGAGATAGTCAGCATGGTTTTGTGCAAGGAAAATTATATTTCACAAGCTTGATTGAGTTTTTTGAGCAAGTTACCTAAATGATGGTAGAGCAATGGTAACAGAGTCAAAGAGATCTACAGCACGGAAACAGGTCCTTCAGTCCAACTCGTCCAATGCGACCAGATATCCTACCCTAATTTGGTCCCACTTGCCAGCACCCTTTTACATGTTGCAATTGTGCTAACCTCCACCACTTCCTTTGGCAGTTCATTCCATACACATACCACCCACTACATGAAAAAAATGCCCCTTAAGTCTCTTTTATATCTTTCCCCTCTAACCCTAAACCTAGCCCTCAAGTTATGGACGTCCCCACCCTGCCTATTTATCCTATCCATGCCCCTCATGATTTTGTAAACATCTATAAGGTCACCCCTCAGCCTCCGATGCTCCAGGGAAAACAGCCCCAGCTTATTCAACCTCTCCTTATAGTACAAATCCTCCAACCCTGGTAACATCCTCGTAAATCTTTTCTGAACTCTTTCAAGTTTCATAACACCTTTCCGATAGGAAGGAGACCAGAATTGCACACAATATTCCAACAGTAGCCTAACTAATTTCCTGTACAGCCACAACATGACCTCCCAACTCCTGTACTCAATACTCTGACCAATAAAGGAAAGCATACCAAATGCCTTCTTTACTATCCTATCCAGTGATGACTCTACTTTCAAGGAGCTATGAACCTGCAATTTGTTCAGCAACACTCCCTAGGATATTACCATTAAGTGTATAAGTCCTGCTAAGATTTGCTTTCCCAAAATGCAGCACCCCGTATTTATCCAAATTAACCTCCATTTACCACTCCTCAGCCCATTGGCCCATCTGGTCAAGATCCCATTGTAATCCAAGGTAATCTTCTTCACTGTCCACTACACCTCCAATTTTGGTGTCATCTGCAAACTTACTAACTATAGCTCTTTTGCTCACATCCAAATCATTTATATAAATGACGAAAAGTCTTGGATCCAGCACCTATCCTTGTGGCATTGCACTGGTCACAGGCCTCCAGTCTGAATAGCAATCCTCCACCATCACCCTCTGTCTTCTACTTTCGAGCCAGTTCTGTATCCAAATGGCTAATTCTCCCTGTATTCTATGAGACCAATGTTGCTAACCAGTCTCCCGGGGAACCTTGCCAAATACCTTACTGAAGTCCATATCGATGACATCTACCGCTCTGACCTCATCAATCCTCTTTGTTACTTCTTCAAAAAGCTCAGTCAGGAGATTATTTATTTGAATTTTAGTAATGCCTTTGACAAGGTTCCACATGGTAGACTAATTAGTAAAGTTAGGTCACATGGGATTCAGAGTGAGCTTGCCAATTGGATACATAATTGGCTTAATGGCAGGAGACAGAGAGTAATAGCGGATGGTTTCTTTTTGGACTGGATGCCTGAGACTAGCATAATTCCACAGGGAATTAGTTCTGGCTCCTCTTTTGTTTGCCATTTATATAAATGATTTGGATGAAAATGTAGAAGGCATGGTTAGTAAGTTTGAAGATTACACCAAAATTGGTGGCATAGTAGACAATGAAGAAAGTTTTCTAAGATTACAAAGGGATCTTGATCAAATTGGGGTGAAAAATGACAGATGGAGTTCTGTCTCGATAAATGTGAAGTATTGCATTTTAGTACAATAAACAAGGGTAAGGCTTATACAATTAATTGGAGGGCCTTGGGTAGTGTTGTAGAACAGAGGGACATAGGGGTGCAGGTACATAATTCTTTGATGTTTGTGTCACATATGGACATGGTGGTTAAAAGGCTTTTGACATGCTTGCCTTCATTGCTCAGTCCTTTAAGTAAAAGAATTGTGACATTATGTTGAGGTAGTACAGGACATTGGTGCGGCCACTTCTCGAATTCTGTGTCCATTTCTGGTCACCCACTTATATTAAGCTGGAGAGGGTTTAGAAGAGATTTACCAAGATGTTGCTGGGTGCAAAAAGGTTTGAGTTTTAAAGAAAGACTGTCATGATTTGGAGATGCTGGTGTCGGACTGGGGTGTACAAAGTTAAAAATCACACAACACCCGGTTATAGTCCAACAGGTTTAATTGGGTTAAGCTAGTGCTTCCAATTAAACCCATTGGACTATAACCTGATGTTGTGTGACCTTTAAAGAAAGACTGGATAGGCTGGGACTTTTTTCCACTGGAGTGTAGGAGGTTGGGAACTGACCTGATAGAAGTTTATAAAATAATGAGAGGTATAGATAAAGTTGATGATAGATGTCTTTTCCCTAAAATGGGGAATTTCAAGACTAGGGGGCATATTTTTAAGGTGAGATGAGAAAGATTTAAAAGAGGCAATGTTTTTACACAGAGAGTGGTTTCTGTGTGGAATGAACTTCCTGAAGAAGTGGTGAATGTGGGTATAATACAATGTTTGAAAGACATTTAGATGGATACATGAATAGGAAAGGTTTGGAGGGATATGGACCAGGAGCAAGTAGGTGGGACTAGTTCAGTTTGGGATTATGTTTGGCATGGACTAGTTGGACTGAAGAGTCTATTTCCGTGCTGCATGTCTTTAAGTCTGCTATGCCATTCAATGAAATTAGAGTTGATGTAATGGTCCTCAGTGCTACTTGCCTGCCTTTACCCTGCCTTCATTCCCTTACTGATTAAAAAACAGTCTCTCTCAGTCTTGAACATACTTAATGACCCAGTCTCAACAGCCCTCTGCATTAAAGAATCTCCACAGATTCACTACCCTCTGGGAGAAGAAATTCCTCTTCATCCAGTTCCTAACTGGGCAGGCCCTTATTCTGAGATTATTCCCTCTTGTCCTCGATTCTTCCACAGGAGAAACAGCCTTTCCACAATTTCCATGTCAAGTTACATATTTAAATAAGGTCACCTCTCATTTTTCTAAACTCCCATGTGTCCAAACCCAATCTGCTAAACCACTCCTCAGAATTATATTATTCCATAACTGGGATCAAGTTAGTGAAACTTCTCTGGGCTGTCTCAATTATTAATATATATTTCCTAAGATAAGGGGATGAAAACTGTTCACAGATCACAGAAAGTGGTCAATTTGCACTGGTTAAAAGCCTGTTCTTTTCTCCACACACACATATTATGTAGACAGGTTATATTTCAATGCTGTATTCCTGACAATTAGTAGTGGTAAAGACAACAATTTTTTGTTTAAAAAATGGAATTGAATACAACATGTATTTACAATAGCTTGCATGTGCCTTGAAAAGAGGGGAGAGTATCATTTTGTTTTGCTGTCCTTATCACTAAATGTATGAATTAATAAGCTGAATTGCAAATTCTATGCACGGATTGTACAAGAACAAAAAGTTCTCTGATCAGTGTGAATTGGCTGTTTATCCCACTGTTGTTGAAAAGACCTTGAGTTAGTGTGATCACAAAGATATTATTTAAGCATGTATGCTATATTTAAGAGGAATTTAGATGTATATTTGTGATGCCAAGTCTCTGGGTCAATTTGTAGAAAATGGGATTAGAACAGATAGGTGGTTGTTTTTGACTGACACAGAGGTGGTTGCCCGAAGGACCTTATTCTATGCTGTAAACCTCTACGACTCTATGCAAGGGGCCAAATCCATCCTGTCTCAGAGTCTTAATTAACTCTGCAAAATGTGCAGCACATATTTATAGTACTCAAGTTCCTATTCTGTCAGACAGCTTTGAAAATCCAAGACTCATTAGATACCTGGTATGTTGTTTGCGTACAGTACACATATACAACCTGACATTATCTTTGCCTCAAGTCCCTCCTTTGAGGCCTCTGATCAGACCAGCCTGATGCATACAGGACATTTCATGGGACCCCACACCCACATGACGTCCATAGATCCTGCTACAGATCTTTTGCAAAATTAGAGTTCATTTATGGCCTCTCCATGGTTCAATGACATAGGCAAAGTCTAGAAACCTTTCTCATCCAAATCTGAGAAGATTGTGTACATGGGCATGTTTCCCTGTTTCCTTCTCTGTGAATACAATACTTCAGACATCATCAGCCTCTGGTTTGTGATTGCCTCTATTCCCCATCATTAATTAGGTTAGTCATAGTGTGAGAGATTTAGAGGGAGTGGAATTCTTAAAATGTATCTAGGAGAAGTTTTTAAGTCAATATAAGGTCCTACAAGTGTGTGGTCCTGGAATTAATAAGGTAATGAAGCTGAGCAAATGGTTGAAATATCAGTCGGAGAACTTTTTGCAGGCAACAATCAAACTCCATTAGATTCAAGTTTGTTGTGGAAAAGGTCAAGAATGGGCCTAAACTCAAAGTTCTAAACTGGGGAAAGGCCGATTTTAATAAGATCGGATATGATTTTGCTACAGTGGAATGGGAGTCGATACTTTTAAGGAAATCTGTGTCAGAGCAGTGGGATGCATTTAAGAAGGAAATATGGAGAGTACAGGACCCAACATGCTCTAACAAAGGTAAAGGGTAGCACCAACAAATCCAGCAAACCCTGGATATTGAGAGATGTACAGGCTTAGATAAAAAGAAAAATGAAAGGCTTATGACAGATGCTGATGGCTCAAAATAACAGAAGTCCCAGAGTGGTGTAAAATGTGCAAGGGAATTTGAAAAGGAAATTAGGAGATCAGAATAGAGCATGAAAGGATAATGGAAGGTCACATAAAGAAAAATCCTGTGTTATTTTCCAAGTATTTAAGGGTAAAAAGATAACTGGGAAAAATAGGCTGATTAAGTATCACTGTGGTAATTTGTGCATGGAGGTGGAGGACATAGGGTTCTAAGTAAATACATTGTGTCACTGTTCACCAAAGGGATTGGTGATGAAAATATAGAAATCAGGGAGAAGAATCATATTATATTTAAAGAAATTAACATAGACAGGGCAGTTCTGAGTGGACTGACAGGTTTAAAAGTGAATAATTGTCTAGGGCCGAATTAAATGCATCCCAAGGTATAGTGTGAGGCAAGGGAATAAATAGCAGGAGTGCTGGCAATAATTGTCAATATCCCTCCAGCCAATGCGGTACCATTATTCAAGAAGACAGCAAGGGAGTAACCAAGAAACTACAGGCCATTCAATCCAACCTCAGTGATTGAAAAATTATTGGATATAATTCTGAGAGACAGAGCAAGAACATTTTCAAAAGCTGATTGGGGGCAGATGTTCACCAGTAAAGGGATGGCTGGAAAATGGGAAGCCTTCAGAAATGAGATAACGAGAGTCCAGGGACAGTATATTCCTGTTGGGGTGAAAGGGAAGGCTGGGAGGTGTAGGGAATGCTGGATAATTAAAGAAATTGAGGGTTTAGTTAAGAAAAAGAAGGAAGCATATGTCAGGTATAGACAGGATAGATCAAGTGAATACTTATAAGAGTATAAGGGCAGTAGGAGTATACTTAAGAGGGAAATCAGGAGGGCAAAAAGGGAACATGAGATAGCATTGGCGAAAAGAGTTAAGGAGAATCCAAAGGGTTTTTACGAATACATTAAGGATAAAAGGGTAACTATGGAGAGAATAAGGCCCCTCAAAGATCAGCACGGCGGCTGTGTGTGGAGCTGCATGAGATGGGGAAGATATTAAGTGAGTATTTTGCATCAGTATTTACTGTAGAAAAAGATGTAGAATTTAGGGAAATAGATGGTGACATCTTGAAAAATGTTCATATTACAGAGGAGGAAATGCTGGATCTCTTGAAATGCATAAAAGTGGATAAATCCCCAGGACTGATCAGCGATATCCCAGAACTCTTTGGGAAGCTAGGGAAGTAATTGCTGGGTCCCTTGCAGAGATATTTATATCATCGATAGTCACAGATGAGGTGGCAGAAAACTGGAGGTTGGCTAACATGGTGCCACTGTTTAAGAAAGATGGTAAGGACAAGCCAGGGAACTATAGACCAGTGAGCCTGATGTTGGTGGTGGGCAAGTTGTTGGAGGGAATTCTGAAGGACAGGATGTACATATATTTGGAAAGGCAAGGACTAATGAGGGATAGTCAACATGGCTTTGTGCATGGGAAATCATGTCTCACAAACTTGATTGAATTTTCTGAAGAAGTAACAAAGGGGATTGATGAGGGCAGAGTGGTAGACGTGATCTATATGGATTTCAGTAAGGCGTTTGACAAAGTTTCCCATGGGAGACCAATTAGCAAAGTTAGATCTCATGGAATACAGGGAGAACCAACCATTTGGATACAGAACTGGCTCAAAGTTGAAAACAGACATTGGTGGTGGAGTGTTGTTTTTCAGACTAGAGGCCTGTGACCAATGGAGTACCACAAGGATCGGTGATGGGTCCAAGACTTTTTGTCATTTACATAAATGATTTGGATGTGAGAATAAGAGGTATAGTTAGTAAGTTTGCAGATGACATGAAAATTGGAGGTGTAGTGACCAGCGAAAAAGGTTACCTTAGATTACAATGGGATGGGCCAATGGGCTGAGGAGTGGCAGATGGAGTTTAATTTTGATAACTGCGAGGTGCTGCATTTTGGGAAAGCAAATCAGAGCAGGACTTCTATACTTAATGGTAAGGTCCTAGGGAGTGTTGCTGAACAAAAAGACCTTGGAGTGCAGGTTCATTGCTCCTTGAAAGTAGAGTCGCAGGTAAATATGATAGTGTAGAAGGCGTTTGGTATGCTTTCCATTATTGGTCAGAGTATTGAGTACAGGAATTGGGAGGTCATGTTGCGGCTGTACAGGACATTGGTTAGACCACTTTTGGAATATTGCATACAATTCTAGTCTCCTTCCTATCGGAACGATGTTGCAAAACTTGAAAGGGTTCAGAAAAGATTTACAAGGATGTTGCCAGAGTTGGAGAATTTGAGCTATAGGGAGAGGTTGAATAGGCTTGGTCTGTTTTCCCTGGAGCATTGGAGGCTGAGGGGTGACCTTATAGAGGTTTATAAAATCATGAGGTACATGGATAGGATAAATAGACAAAGTCTTCTTTCTGTGGTGGAGGAGTCCAAAATTTGAGGGCATAAGTTTAGGGGAAGAGGGGAAAGATATGAGACCTAAGGAACAACTTTTTCCTGCAGAGGGTGGTACGTGTATGGAATGGGCTGCCAGAGGAAGTGGTGGAGGCTGGTCCAATTGCAACATTTAAAAGGCATTTGGATGGGTATTTGAATAGGAAGGGTTTGGAGGGATATGGGCCGGGTGCTGACAGGTGGGGCTAGATTGGGTTGAATATCTGGTCCGCTTGGACGAGTTGGACCTAAGGGTCTGCTTCTGTTCTGTACATCTTTATGACTCTTATTAATCTGCATTAGTAGAGGCAGGGATAATGAAGATCAGTCAGCAAGGTTTTCTTAAGGGGATGTCATGTCTGATCAATTTGATTGACTTTTTTTGAAGAGGTGACCAGGTACATAGATGAAGCAATGCAGTTGAAGTAATCCACTTGGACTTCAGCAAAGCTTTTATAAGGTCCTGTACGGGAGGCTGATAGTGAAAGTAAGACCCTATGGGATTTAAGGAAATATTGCTAATTGGATCCAGAACTAGTTGAGTGGCTGGAAACAGGGGGTAATGGATGAGAGTGCTTTTGTGACTGCAAGCTTCTATCTATTGGGGTTCTGTGAAGATCAGTGTTGGGGTCCTTCCTATTTGTGGTATGCACATAAATGATTTAAACTTCTTTGTCGGAGGATTGAGTAGTTTGCAGATGATACAAAATTGGTGGGGTAGTAGATAATGAGGAGAATAGTCTTACATTACTGGAGGATACAGGTGGGCTGGTCAAATGGGCTGTTCAATGCCAAATATTATTCAGTCTGGATAAATGTGAGGAGGTGCACTTGGCCAGAAAAAACATGGCAAGGTAGTACATTATGAAGAATTGGTCTTGGGAAGCACTGAGGACGAGAGGGACCTTTTGCATGCATGTCCACCAGTCTATGAAGGTAACAGGACAAGTGAGTAAAAAGGTTAAGATGGCATAGGGATTACTTGGAGAAAGTGAGGACTGCAGGTGCTGGAGATCAGAGCTGAAAATGTGTTGCTGGAAAAGCGCAGCAGGTCAGGCAGCATCCAAGGAGCAAGAGAATCGATGTTTCAGACATGAGCCCTTCTTCAGGAAAGGGATTACTTGCCCTTATTAGCCGAAAATAGGTTTAAGCGCAGAGAGGTCATACTGGGGTTGTATAAAATATTAGGCCACAGAGTAATGTGTGTAGTTCTGGAATCTATATAAGAGGGATGTAATTGTACTGGAGTGGTTACTGGGGAGATTTACCAGGATGTTACCTGGACTAGAGAGTTTTAATTACGAAGAGATTGGATAGATTGGGCTTGTTTTCCCTAAAGCAGAGAAAACTGAAAGGGAACATTGAATTGTTTAAAATTATGAAGGGCATAAATAGGGTAAACGGGAGGAACATTCCCCTTTGGTGAGGGATCAATGACCTTTGGCACAGTTTGAAGGTGAGCAGCAGAAGGTTTCAAGGATAGGAGAATGAAAATGTTTTGACCCAAATGGAAATCTGGAACTCACTGCCTGCGAAGGCATCCTAGGCGACAGGCCAAGTGCTGGGATTATAATAATTATGTGCTTGTTTTTGACTGGCACAGACTCAATGTGTTGAAGGATCTTTTTCTGTACTCAGGGACTTTATAGTGTACTCAATGTACTCATTCTGTACTTGATAACTTTTGATCTCAACGACTTTATAACATAGACATAGGATTATAACTCTCCCTTCTTTGCCTCCTATCTTCTTCTCCCACAATTCTCTATGTCTATCCAGGGAACAAGGAGGAACCCAGGCATCCTTTATCATTTCTCCCAAAGCCATCATGTTCTTGTTGAAAAATGTAATGACTGACCCTTTAAGTTTCCATACTGGCTCTTGGTACATCATGGTTTAATATTCTATCCTGCCCACTCTTAGGCATCTGTTGGAAATGTTTTAGTTTACAGTCATTATTTAATTTGCCTGTTTCACCCTGGGAACAATGTTACTCCTTGTTTACTCAAGGATTCCTGTTCCATGCTCTGCTCCAACTTTAACTTTGCTCACAGACCGAATCTTTCATTTGGATCCCTGAATTAGTCCATTGGTGTCCTCTAAATGTTATGCACCCTAACCAATGATGGTGAAGTAAACATACTCACCTGTTGATCATAATTTTTAATCCAGTACAGATTATCAAATCAGGAGATCCTGTGGATTTATAGCAATTGTTACAGTGAGAAGGCCACTCAAATTGAGAGTTCAAAGCAAAGCTCTTATTTAAGCATATATGCAAATGAGAAGGTATTTCCTGTCTGAAGGCTTTACTCAACTCCACAAAATAAAGAGCTGACATTAATGATGTGCAAATTCCTATTCCCCAAGACATTGTTTTGCTATTTTAAGACTCATTAAACACTCAGTATCCTCTTCCTGCAGCATTCTTTTCTGCAAACATGTGCAATCTAATAACACCCTCCCCTGGTGACCCCTATGTTCGCAACACAAATTAGGATCCAAAGGAAAATAATATTTACTTTCTTAAAATTCTCATCTAGAATTAAAAAACATTTTTTTACTAATTTTGAAACTATAGAATATTAGTAACTACCATCACTATTAACACTAACATAATAACATTGCTGTATTATTCCCTTGACATGTATTTTTGAATTTTTAAACAGTGGATGTCAGCCATGTTTAAAAAAAAAAGCTTGACTCTTGGCTGGGAGAAATACAAACACATTCCAGTGCTGCTTTTAAGTTTATGTGTCTTCATGCAATGATTATTGTTGTATAACTTGTTGGACTCTGAAAGCATTAATGCTGAGGACTGCATTAGTGTACATCCAATATGATCTCAGTGGTTAGCACTGCTGCCACAGTACCAGGGACCCGGGTTTGATTCCAGCCTTGGGGAACTGTCTGTGTGGAGTTTGTACTTTCTCCCTGGGTCTACATGGGTTTCCTCCAGGTGCTTTGGTTTCCAGCCACAGTCCAAAGATGTGTAGGTTAGGTGGATTGCTGTGCTATATGGCCCATTGTATCCAAGGAAGCCATTCAGTTCATTGAGTCCACACCAATATTCCAAAAAGCATCCTGCCCAGACCAAGTCTCTTAGTATTTTGTAATCCCATATTTACCATGGCTAACCCACCTAGCCTACACATCCCTGAAGACTATGGACAATTTCATCATGGACAATTCACCTGACCTGTGCATCTTTGGACTGTGGGTGGAAACCAGAGCACCTGAGGAAACCCACACAGATCCAGGAAGAAAGTGCAAGCTCCACATAGACAGTTCCCCATGGCTGAAATCAAACCTGGGTCCCTGGTGCTGTGAGGCAGCAGTGCTAACCACTGAGATCATATTGGTTGCACCCTCATGCAGTCCTCAGCATTAATGCTTTCAGAGTCTAACAAGTTATACAACAGTAATCATTGCATGAAGACACATAAACTTAAAAGCCACACTGGAATGTGTTTGTATTTCTCCCAGCCAATAGTCAAGCTCTTTTTTTTAAACATGGCTGACATCTACTGTTAAAAATTCAAAAATACATGGCAAGGGAATAATACAACAACGTTATTCTGTTAGTGCTCATAGTGATGAAGTTACTAATATTCTACAGTTTCAAAATTAGTAAAAATAAGTTTTTTAATTCTAGATGAGAATTTTAAGAAACTATATATTATTTTCCTTTGGATCCTAATTTGTGTTGCGAACATAGGGGTCACCAGGGGAGGGTGTTATTAGACATTCTAAAGTTTATATCATATGGCCTTGGGTGGAAGGTACATCTCAAAGGAAACATACCTATTGTCTAGATATCCCTAACAATCTCTGTGACAATGTCTATCACGCCAACGTAACTTGTACCTGATTGCTATCATGGAATCAGCTACAGCTTTAGATAAGTAACTCTTCTCATGAGATTACCAATAAGTTTTTCTTTATGATGCTAAGTAAAAGGCAATTCCTGTAGGTCCCTGTCTAAAAGGACAATGATGTTGAGGTATTGGTTTTGTACTGGGGTGTACAGAAGTCACATGACATGAGGTTACATTCGAACGGGCTATTTGACTTCACAAGTTTTTGAAGCACTGCTCCTTCATCAGGTGGACGATGGCAGCAAATCTACCTTGTGATGACACATGGCAAAGAGCTCATACAACATGGTGAGTAGTGCAGAGAATTCACTCTGCAATAATTAACCTATTTGCTTGACATACACAATGTTCACAAATGGCCAATGCACTTGTGTGAGTTGAATAATAGCAGATGCTTAAGCAAATTGTTTATGGCTCAAACATATATCTGAGTGAGAAAGAAGGATTCTAGGAAACGAATAAACCAGTCATGTTTAACCAGGGAGGCTAAGAATAGCATCAAATTAAAAGAAAAAAAACCCTAAAATGTGGCAAAGAATAGTGATAAGCTGAAGGATTGAGATAGTTTTAGAAAGCAACAAAAGGTGACAAGAAAGGGACAAGATTAAAATTTGAGGGTAAATTTGCAAGTAATATGAAGATGGATAGCAAGAGCTTCCTTATATATAAAGCAAAAGAAGAGAGAAGCCAAAGTGAATACAGGTTTCTTAAAGAACGAGGCAGGAGAAGTAATATTGAGGAACAGGGAAATGGCAGAGAAATTGAATAAATATTTTGCATCAATTTTCAGTATAGAAGACACTAATAACATTCAAAAAATACGACATAATCAATGGTAACAAGGAGGAGAGGAAATAAATGCAATAACCATCACCTGAGAAAGAAATACCGCAGAAAATAATGGGACTAATGACTAATAAATCCCCTGCACCTGATGCTATGCCTCTTAGGATATTAAAAGAAGTAGCTACAGATTTAATGAATGTGCTGGTAGAAACTGTCCAAAACACCAGTCAGGATAGATAAAGGGGAAGCAGGTGATGTAATATATTTGGATTTTCAGAAGGCATTTGATAATGTAACATATGTAAAATTACCAAAATGAGCCTGCAGTGTCAGAGATGGTATATCAGTAGGGATGAGAATCAATTAACCAATAGAAAAAAAGAGAGTTGGGATAAGGGGAAGCATTTTCAAGATGGCAACCTATGGCATTCCACAGGAATCATTGTTGGTGTGACAATTATTTCCAAGAGATGTTAATTACTTGGATGAATGTACTATCCTGAAGAAGGGTTCATGCCCGAAATGTCGATTCTCCTGCTCCTTGGATGCTGCCTGACCTGTTCACTTTTCCAGAAACACATTTTCAGCTCTGATCTCCAGCATCTGCAGTCCTTACTTTCTCCCTGAATGTTCTATAGCCAGGTTGTGTTGACTCAAAATAGGTAGGAAGGCATGCAGTAAGGATGAGAAAACAGTCTGCAGAAGGATATAGACAGTTTAAGTGAGTGGGCAAAACAGTGACAGATGGACCATAATCTAGGAAAATTTTAGGTTATGTATTAGGAGTCAGTCAGGGCTGCCCTCTCTCTCCTGCCTTGTTTGTGTGCTGCATAGAGCCATTTGCCAAGTCCATCAGGAAGGACGCGAGCCTGGGAGGGGTGACTATTCCTGGCAGCGGGGGCCTGCTGCTTAAGGCTCTCAGTACCTGGATGATGTCGCCGTTTTCTGCTCGGATCCACTGTCCGTGCACAGACGCATGTGCATATGTGACCAGTTCGAATGGGCCTCGGGGGCCAAGGTAAACTGAGGCAAGAGCGAGGCCATACTCTTCGGGAACTGGGCCGACCAATCCTCCATCCACTTCACTGTCAGGACGGACCACCTGAAGGTGCTGGGTATTTGGTTCGGGGGGGCTGGGGCGTGCGCCAAGTCTTGGGAGGAGCGTATCAGCAAAGTGAGGCAGAAACTGGGCAGATAGAAGCTACGGTCGCTCTCCATCACGGGAAAAAAATCTGGTCATCAGGTGTGAGGCACTGTCATTGCTGTTATACATGGCACAGGTCTGGCCTATTCCCAGAACCTGTGCCGCTGCAGTCACCCGGGCCATCTTCCAATTTATATGGAGGTCAAAGATGGGCCTGGTCTGAAGGGACTCACTGTACAAAGATCTGGGCAATGGGGAAAAAAGATACACCCAATGCCACCCTCACCCTGATGGCCACCTTTGTGTGTGGCTGCATCAAGCTGTGCGTGGATCCCCGGTACGCAAACACCAAGTGTCACTACGTACTAAGGTTCTACCTGTCCCCGGTGTTGCGAAGGATGGGCCTGGCCTCGCTGCCGCGGAACGCTCCGAGTAGTTGGACCACCTGTCCTTCGTGGAGACGTTTATGGAGAAAAATACCTTTGACCACAAGTCCATCGAGAAGTGGCCAGCATGTAGTGTCCTTGAGACCGTTCGGGAAAAGGAGAGGGCGGATCCTATCGAGCGGTTCCCTGAGCAGACTGTCAAAGCTATTTGGCAGAATGCCTCATCGCCAGAACTTTCCAACAAGCACCAAGACATGGCTTGGCTGGTGGTGAGAAGGGCTCTGCCTGTGAGATCCTTTATGCACGCCCGGACTCTCAGCCGCACCACATGCTGCCCTCGAAGCGGCTGCGGGGGGGACAAGACTATAACACACCTCCTTCTGGAATGTGCCTACGCAGAAGAAGTCTGGAGAGGAATGCAGTGGTGTTTGTCGAGTTTCGTCCCGAGCAGCACCGTGACGTGGGGCTCCGTGCTCTACGGCCTGTTCCCCGGGATGCACACCGAGACGAACATCAACTGCGCCTGGAGGATCATCAACTCAGTGAAGGACGCTCTCTGGGCGGTCCGAAACCTGTTGATCTTCCAGCTGAAGGAGTTGACCCCGACTAAGATTGCAGACTGGCACATTCCAAGGTCCAGGATTACGTGTTGAGGGGTGAGCTGAAGTTTGGGGCAGCTGCCACCAAGGCACGGTGGGGAAAGACCACCGTGTAACATCTGCCTGTCTGAGAAGAACAGGGGGCCCATGCAGTCATTTGGGCTTTGCAGACGCCTCAGCTAAATATATGGACATTGATTGACAAACTTACAGACCTGTATATAAAAATGATAAATTCTGATCTCTGTATGTAAATGTTTATGTATGTATGGCATGACCAACTGTACAGACCATCAAATTATTTTATGAATAATGTTTATTTTTGAAATTAAAAAAATGTATTTTGGTGGGAAGAATACAAGCTTTGAATATTATTTAAACTGAGAAAGACTGCAGAACAAAGGAATTTTTAAAATTCATCCACAGGATGTGGGCATTACTGGCTAAGGCCAGCACTTATTACCCAGAGAGTAGTTAAGAGTCAACCACACATAGGCCAGACCAGACAATAGCAATAGTCTTCTTTAAGGCACATTAGTGAACAAGACGGGCTTTTCCTTGACAATTGCTTCATTGTTATCAGTAGACTCTTGCAGATTTAAAAAGAAATGAATTCAAATTCCATCTGAGATTTAAACCTGTGTTTCTAGAACATTACGTGCATCCCTGGATTAATAGTATTGCTATTCTTGATAACCACTAGGTTATCACGTCCCATTACTTCTGTATCTGCAAGTCCTGAGCAAAAGTCACAAAAAAGCCAGCATCTAAGTTCAGTGGGTAATAGGGAAGGCAAATGGAATGCTGGCCTTTATCTCAAATAGTGTTTAGAAATAGGGAAGTATTGCTAAACCTTTACTAGTCCTAGCAAGTCCACAGCTGGAAGACTGAATGGTTAGGCTGTCTTCTCTAAGGGACAATATAGTGGCATTGGAGTCAGTTCAGAGAAGATTCACCAGGGTAGAGAGGGATCTTCTTATGAGGAGAAGTTGAGTAAACTGGTCTTGTATTCATTGGAGTACTCTAGGATGCAGACTATAGACCCTGGGGATTTGGCAGCCATCATGCCCATTAATTTCTTAAAGACCTTCTTTTCACAAATACTGATATTCTTCAATTCTTCCCCCCTCTCACCAGATTCTTGCTTCCTTAACATATCTGGAAAATTATTTTGTTGAAAACAGGACCAAAGTATGTGTTTGATTCTTCTGCCATTTTTGTTTTTGTTATATTTTCTCCATTTCTGACAATAAGCAATTTACATTTGTCTTCACTAATTTTTTCCTCTTCATATATTTATGTTTTTACAGACTGAGTCGTGATTCATGCATACATTCTTTAAATATTAGCCATTGCACGGTGGCACAGTGGTTAGCACTGCTGCCTCACAGCGCCAGAGACCTGGGTTCAATTCCTGCCTCAGGCGACTGACTGTGTGGAGTTTGCACATTCTCCCCGTGTCTGCGTGGGTTTCCTCCGGGTGCTCCGGTTTTCTCCCACAGTCCAAAGATGTGCAGGTTAGGTGAATTGGCCATGCTAAATTGCCCGTAGTGTTAGGTAAGGGGTAGATGTAGGGGTATGGGTGGGTTGCGCTTCGGCGGGGCGGTGTGGACTTGTTGGGCCGAAGGGCCTGTTTCCACACTGTAAGTAATCTAATCTAATCTAATCTAATCTATCCATTGCCAAGTTTGAGAGACAAAATTTTACTTAGTAAGGAAATCAAGGCTTATAGGGAAAAGGCAGAAACATGGAGTTGAGGATTATCAGATAGAAAGGGCTGAATGAGCCATTTCTGTTCCTATTTCTTATGGTCTTATGGTTGTAACCTAATATATATTTCTATATGTTTTAAACTCCCTACCGTGGTCTTAAAGTGAATCTTGGTATTAGCATTTATAGTTATCACTGTTATTTATACTCAATTGTAGTTGGCAATTGACAGTCCTGTATCACCAGATAGATAGAAAGGTAGGTACAGAAAAGGAGGGAGCAATGAATGAAGACTTTGACTGGAAAGGGTTAAAAATAAATGAGATTTTCAGCCGAAGGACAAGGTCATCCATCTGCACGTTGCAATCAAGGAACTCAATGTTTCAGCTTGACAGGATAAAAGCTGAGATCAGAGTCAAGATTAGAGTGGTGCTGGAAAAGCACAGCAGGTCAGGCAGCAGCCGAGGAGCAAGAAAATTGATGTTACGGGCAAAAGCCCAGAGCGCTTGATGGAACCTCCCTGGGACACCTGCACCAATCAACCCCACTGTCCCGTGGCTGAACATTTCAACTCTCCCTCCCACTCTGCCAAAGACATGCAGGTCCTGGGGCCTCCTCCACCACTACTCCCTCACTACCCGATGCCTGGAGGAAGAATGCCTCACCTTCTGCCTCGGAACACTTCAACCCCAGAGCATCAATGTGGACTTCACTAGTTTCCTCATTTCCCCTCCCTCCACCTTACCCCAGTTCCAACCTTCCAGCTCAGCACCATCCTCATGACCTGTCCTACCTGCCAATCTTCCTTCCCACCTATCTACTCCACTCTCCTCTCAGACCGATCACCTTCATCCCCACCTCGATCCACCTATTGCACTCATTGCTACCTTCTCCGTAGCCCCACCCCCTCCCATTTATTTCTCCAACCCGGAGGCTCCTTGCCTCATTTCTGATGAAACGTTTTGTCCGAAACGTCGATTGTCCTGCTCTGCGGATACAGCCTGACCTGCTGTGCTTTTCCAGCACCACTCTAATCTTGACTCTGATCTCCAGCATCTGCAATTCTCACTTTTGCCTAGAATAAAAGCTGACACTGTTTAGTTTAAGAAAGTTTTGGGGGATAAAAACTTGCGTTGTTCTTCCCACTTGAAGGTTGAAGTTTTGAAAGTCTTGCAAAAGCAGATTAGAGGTGACAGAATTACTTGGCAATAATCCAGTTGAGACGGTCATGGACAAGTAAATGTATGGTCATTGCTTGTCATCCTGAACAAGATATACCAAACACCATAAGTATCAGGAGCTTGAGAGGATCAGGTTGATTGGTTGTCAGGAAAGAGTGGTCTGGTTAACCACTGACGTTGCAAAGAGATCATGTTTTGTTTTTATTCACTCATGAGATGTGGGGGTCACTGGCTGTTCCAGCATTTATTGCCCATCCCTAGTTACCCCTTGGGAAGCTGTTAGTGACCTGCCTTCTTGAACTGCTGTAATCCATGTGTTGCAGATAGATCCATATTGCTATTAGGGAGGCAGTTCCAGAATACAGACCCAGCCACACTGAAGGAACGGTGGCATATTTCCGGTGAGGATAGTGAGTGGCTTGGTTAGGAACTTGAAAGTGATGGTGCTCCTCGTGATCTTTATCACTTAGAAGGAAAAGGGCTGCAGATACAGAAACATTTCTATCCAAATCATTCACCATCCTGAGGTGGAACTATATTGCTGTTCTTTTATTGTTGCTGGGCAAGAATTCTGGAACACCTTTCCTAACAACACTGTAATGTCCTAACAGCTCAATAACCATAGAAATTCATAAAGGCAGCTCACTGCTATCTTCTCAAGGGCACTTAGGGAAGGGCAAGAATGCTGGCCTCATCAGTGATACACCAAGAACAAATTAAAATAAAGTTACCCAGCCTTCAGGGCTGCTAAACACTCCCCTAGGCAACTGTAGCTGGCACCTATCCCCCCTTTTCTACCTCTGCCTTAGCTATCTTGTGTTGAGTGGTTAGGGGGTTGAATGGGGCTCAAACAGGTTAATGGTTGTTTTTGTGGATCTGCTACTGGACCTGGCCAAGGTGACCATTAATAGAACAGGCAGTGGGCCATTCAAGGTGTCATTAGATCAGATCATTTATCTTTTTCCCATACTTAAATCTGCAGCTGAGTCCAGACCTTCCCCAAACAGTGGTCTCCCTTAAGACACAGGAACAAATGTAGGCCATTCGGCCCATCAAGGTTACTCTGCCTTTCAATGTGGCCATGGATGATACAATAATCTTCAACTCCACTTTCTTGTCTTTCCCTTGTGACCCTTGATCCCCTTCCTGATTAAAATTCTTCCTCTCAGCCTTACATATACTTAATGACTAACTTTCAACACCCCTCTGTGGCAAAAGCTTCCACTGATTCAAAACTCTCAGAAAGGAAAGTTCTCATTATCTCTGTCTTAAAAGTGTAACCCCTTTTTCTGAGATTATGCCTTCTCGACCGAGACTTTCCCATAATTAGAAACACTTTTCTGCATTTACACTGTCAAGTCTTCCTTAAGTCCCACTGGGAACTATATATCATCTTTATAAGTAAATTTAATAATCTTCCTTTGAAAGTTTTTTTTTGTTGCAGTTTTGGGCTGGGCATTATTTAATTAACTTATTTATTCTTGTGTTTGCAAGAGAGTACATCACCCAGTCTTTCTGTTCCAGCGCTCTATTTATAGGTGTACCCTCTAGTTTATATTCTTTCTCTCTTCTCCAGACCAAAGTGTATTTTTCTGCATTAAAGTCTTTCTGCCATGGTCTTTTGTACTTGCTGTCCTTGATATTGTGAAAGTATTGCTGGTGGCATGTTTAATACTCTGAGTGAGCCTTAATGTCATAGATCCTATCAGCAGTCAAGGCCCTTGATGTCTCCATAAAACAGAGCCCAATTTGACAGTTTCAAATTATTTCTGATCTTCATTGGATCAGAAACATACTGATTTCTCTGCTCGTTGGATGCTGCCTGAACTGCTGTGCTCTTCCAGCACCACTAATCCAGAATTTGGTTTCCAGTATCTGCAGTTATTGTTTTTACCTCAGAAACATACTGACACTATTCATGACAAAGCAACCATCTTGACTGGCACCCAATCCACCATCTTCTGAGGTCAGTTTGCTTTCTATTTAACCTGGCATTGCTTATGTTATCACTCATAACTTAAGAAATGGGGATGTGGGTAAGGTGGTATTGAAAGATCTGAAAGGCATTCATTTTCATTCACCAATATAAATTTCACAAACGCTTCAGTGTCTGGGCTAACATTAAACTATTTAGTTATAAAGAGTAGCATGACTTCATCCAGTGTATCATGCTTCAAGTGCCCTGAATCGAGACAGAGTCTGTGGCCTTTGAACCCTCAGGTCAGGTCACATGTTATGATATAGTGTAGATACATGAACATGTTTCTTAAAGGTACACTGACATACTGACTATGAAATAATAAGACAACACCTTCAATGTTTACTTCCATGCCTGGTGGGTCTAACCTCCATAGTTATGAAGTGCTTCGAGAGGCTAGACATAGCTCCAAAATAATTCTAACCTCCTAGTCTCAACCATTTGCAATTTGCCTACCAGTCAACAGGTCCACAACAGAACACAACCGGTCCATATCACTAGCCCTTTACTCATCCCTGGAACATTTGGATAAGAAGGATACCTATATCTGTAGCAGGCTTTTAATTATCGACCATAGCTCCGCCTTCAAAACTATAATCCCAAGCAAACTAATCTCCAACGTTTGAGACTGAGGTCTCGGCTCTGCCCTTGCAACTGTATCTTCAGTTTACTGGCCCATAGGCTGCAATCAGGTGAAGATAGACACGGCACCTCCTCCACGATAATCCTCAACACCAAATCCCAGCACAGCTGCATACACAGCCCCCTACTGTACACTCGTGACTGTGTAGCCAAATTTTGTCCAAATGCCATCTACAAATTTGCTGATGACACCACTGTTGTAGGCTGGATATTAAACATTGAAGAGACTGAATACAGGAAGGAGACAGAATGCTTGATGTCATGGTGCAAAGATAACAATCTCCCTCAATGTATGCAAAACTAAAGAACTGACCATCGATTGCAGGAAGAAAGGAGGATGACATGCCTCTATCTACATTAATGGAACAGAGGTGGAGAAGGTTGAGAGCTTCAAGTTCCTGAGAGTGATGATAACCAATAATCTGTCCTGGACCACTCACATATATGGGATAGTCAAGAAGGGACAGCCCGCCTCTTCTTCCTCAGTAGGCTATGTAAATTCAGCATGTGCATAAGGACCCTCACCAAATTTTACAGTTGCACCAGAGAAAGCATTCTATCCAGATGCATCATAGCTTGGTATAGCAACTGCTCTGCCCAGAAACTGTAGAAATTTGTGAGCAAAGAACAGATCATCACACAAGCCAACTTCCTATCCATTGACTCCACCTACACTTCTCTCTGCTGCAGAAAAGCAGGCAACATCATAAAAGACCCCTCTCCCCTCGGTTATAATCTCTTCTTAACTCTTTCGCAAGCAGGTGATAGAAAAGCTTAAATACACACACCAACAGGTTCAAGGGCAGTTTCTTTGCTGCTGTTATCAGATTTCTGAATAGACCTCTCAAATTTCATATCTAATGTTCATCTTGCTTTTGTTCACCTCCCATCCAGTCGTAACTCTGTACGCCTTGCTTTATTCAATCACTCTATGATCCATGTCTTTTTCCCTTATGATCTGCATGTACTGCACACAAAACAAAACTTTTCACCGTACGTAGGTACATGTGACAACAATAAATCAAATCAAATCACCAACACTTAGTAGCTGCAATGTGTACCATCCACAAAATGCATTGCTGAAATTTACAAAGGTTTCATTGACAGCACCTTTCAAAACCACAACCAGCAGATACATGGGAACACTACCAGCTGCTGGTTCCTCTCCTAATACACATAATTTTGAGTTGGAAACATATTGTTTTTTCCTTTGTGTCACTAGGTTGAAGTCCTGGAATTCCCTCCCTAGCAACATTGTGTGTCAGCACACAGACTGCAATGGACCAAGAAGGCAGCTCACCTCAAGCTACTGAAGGGCTACAAGGAATGGGGAATAAATGCTGGCCAGCTGGCAACACCCGTATCCCATGAACAATTAGAAACGAAATGGGGTGGTCAGGGCTGAATTCCATTTTCTGACTGTTCTGTCCTGTTTACATCCAGTTGTTGTCATCAATGAGCTGAACTTTGAGAAAAAGTCAAGTACCATTGATATAGGAACATCCCCACAGAGGATGGTAAGAAATGAACTACAGCAAACTTTGTTTTAACCAGCACCTCATCAATCAGCATTTCTGATGAACTGGCAAAAATTAAATACCTCAAATACCACAATGTCCGAGTAGTTATGCTGTAAAGGAAGTATAACAGTGATGTGTATATTTCCTGCATTGCATTTCCATTACTTACTATGTGATATTAAATTGATTTTAGGAGGTGTATTGATGGTTTTAAACAGATTTTTGAGGGATGTTGATGTCTCGGATGTTGGTCAAGGTTAACTGGGGTTATAGGTACCTCTTGATAATCCAGAATATTTGATCAAGTGGCACATTCTTGGTCCTATAGGTTGTGACTAATAAAAACTTTGTTGCATAATCTTTCTGAAAAATCTTTCTGAAAAGAAATCTCTGCTTAGGAGGGAAAACCTTGAAATGGCAAAGCCGCTTGTGAATGTTTTTGATTTCTTGGTTATATTTGTAAAATGTTTCAAACATTTCAATCAGTAAGTCCAACAAAATTTTAAATCGGAGATCAAAAAGCCAAATTTCCACTTACAGTCAAATGAACGGGTCCATTCAAGCAGTCTATAGACCTTTATGTTAAAGGAAAAGACACAAAATAACACGGAATGCATATTTTCATTGGTTTTCCATCTCCAGATTAACAACATATTATTCATTGATTAATAATCAAAGCTTACATTGCAATGCCAGCTGGTTGAAGTACTGATGGAAAAATAAATGAAGGAAGAACACGTTTTCATTTGTTCACTTGAACTTTAAAGAGCTGGGTAGATAGCAGAATTCAGCAAATGTTCAGATGACCAGAGAGACAGAGTTCACTTCCTGACCCTACCTGTAGATGGCAGTCTCAACAAGTTCACTGACCCTCAGTAAAGGCTGAGATTGATTTCAAACCTCAAGTTGTATTCCTTTGTTTTCCTCCTCACCTCAAATGTTAAACTTTCCTGAAAGACATAGCTCATAATAGTTGATTGATTCTTCTTTAGTCATCCAGCATTCCCTATACCTCCCAGCCTTTCCTTTCACCCTAACAGGAATATACTTTCCTTAGGTACAGCCAAAATATGATAAAGGAATGGGTTCCAGGATTTTGACCCAATAATACTGAAGCAAGAGTAATATCCTCTCCAGTCCATGTAATAAGTTTTGATGAAATTTTGATGACCTGAGATATTTTCCACCCTCCCCCTCCACCCTGCAACCCGGGTGGACTTTCTCATTTATTTCCACATGAGTTAGGATAAAGTTTTGCATATCAAAATGGAGAATGATTGCAAACTGAGTGCAATAACAGCAAATAAATCAAATTAATTCTTTAAAGAAATTTTGAAACTCTGTGGAGTTCTCTGGGTCTTGATGCCAGAACTCTGGAAATCCCAGAAAAACAGAGAACTGCTGAAAATGATAGCTTATTTTGTCGGTCTCCTACAGTTACAGCGGGAGCCCTATTAAATTTCATTGCCATAAATGTTTACATTTCCTTTCTTATGTTTTGTTTCATCTGAGTAGATAGAGTTTCAGAGTTGAAAAATGTGGTGATGGCTAAACACAGCAGGCCAGGCAGCATCCGAGGAGCAGGAGAATCGAAGTTTCGGGCATAACCCCTTCTTCAGGGTTTCCTGGGTACTCCAGCATCTGCAGTCCTCACTTTCTCCTAGATAGAGTTTCATTCTGACTTGGAAATATATTACTCTTGCTTCAGTATTATTGGGTAAAAATCCTGGAACCCATTCCATCATCATATTTTGGCTGTACCTAAGGAAAGTATATTCCTGTTAGAATGAAAGGAAAGGCTGAGAGGTATAGGGAATGCTGGATGACTAAAGAAATTGAGAGTTTAGTTAAGAAAAAGAAGGAAGCAAATGTCAGGAATAGACAGGATAGATTGAGTGAATCCTTAGAAGAATATAAAGGCAATAGGAGTATACGTAAGTGAGAAATCAGGAGGGCAAAAAGGGGACATGAGATAGCTTTGGCAAATAAAGTTAAAGAGAATCCAAAGGGTTTTTACAAATACATTAAGAACAAAAGGGTAACTAGGGAGAGAATAGGGCCCTTCAAAGATTAGCAAGGCAGCCTTTGTGTGGAGCCGGAGGAGATGGGGCAGATACTAAATGAATATTTTGCATCAGTATTTACAGTGGAAAAGGATATGGAAGATATAGAATGCAGGGAAATAGATGGTGACATCTTAAAAAATGTCCATATTACAGAGGAGGAGGAAGTGCTAGATGTCTTGAAAAGTATAAAAGTGGATAAATCCCCAGGACCTGATCAGGTGTATGCTAGAACTCTGTGGGAAGCTAGAGAAGTGATTGCTGGGCCTCTTGCTGAGATATTTGTATCATCGATAGTCACAGGTGAGGTGACGGAAGACTGGAGGTTGGCAAACATGGTGCCACTGTTTAAGAAGGTGGTAAGGACAAACCGTGGAGCTTGATGCCAGTGGTGGGCGAACTGTTGGAGGGAATCATGAGGGACAGGATGTGCATGTATTTGGAAAGGTAAGGACTGATTAATCAACATGGCTTTGTGCATGGGAAATCATGTCTCACAAACTTGATTGAGTTTTTTGAAAAAGTAACAAAGAGGATCGATAAGGTCAGAGCAGTAGATGTGATCTATATGGACTTCAGTAAGGCGTTCGACAAGGTTCCCCATGGGAGACTGGAGAGCAAGGTTAGATCTCATGGAATACAGGGAGAACTCACCATTTGGATACAGAACTGGCTCAAAGGTGGTGGTGGAGGGTTGTTTTTCAGACTGGAGGCCTGTGACTAGTGGAGTGCCACAAAGATTGATGCTGGGTCCACTACTTTTTGTCATTTATATAAATGACTTGGACGTACAGTTAGTAAGTTTGCTGATGACACCAAACTTGGAGGTGTAGTAGACAGCGAAGCAAGTTACCTCAGATTACAATGGGATCTTGATCAGATGGGCCAATCAGCTGAGAAATGGTAGATGGAGTTTAATTTAGATAAATATGAGGTGCTGCATTTTGGGAAAGCAAATCTTAGCAGGACTTATACACTTAATGGTAAGGTCCTTGAGAGTGTTGCTGAACAAAGAGACCTTGGAGTGCAGGTTCATAGCTCCTTGAAAGTGGAGTCGCAGGTAGATAGGATAGCGAAGAAGGTGTTTGGTATGCTTTCATTTATTGGTCAGAGTACTGAGTACAGGAGTTGGGAGGTCATGTTTTGGCTGTTCAGGACATTGGTTAGGCCACTGTTGGAATATTGCGTGCAATTCTATTGGAAAGATGTTGTGGCTAGGGCTGTTTTCCCTGGAGCGTCAGTGGCTGAGAGGTGACCTTATAGAGGTCTATAACATCATGAGGGCCATGGTTGGATAAATAGACAAAATCTTTTCCCTGGGGTGGGGGAGTCCAGAACTAGAGGGCATAGATTTAGGGTGAGAGGGGAAGGACATAAAAGAGACTGAAGAGGTAACGTTTTCACTCAGAGGGTGGTACATGTATGGAATGAGCTGCCAGAGGAAGTGGTGGAAGCTAGTGCAATGCACCATTTAAAAGGCATCTGGATGGGTATATGAATAGGAAGGGTTTGGAGGGATATGGTCCAGATGCTGGCAGGTGGGACTAGATTGGGTTGGGATATCTGGTCAGCATGGACAAGTTGAACCGAAGGGTCTGTTTTCGTGCTGCACATCTCTATGACTCCAAAACTCCTAAAATATAATAATTAATTTGAGTTAAAGCAATGTGAACTGGGAAATATCATTATATTGTTTCATGGAAAGTATTTAATTGCTTGATTGATGGCACAAGATAAATATTGATTCCATTGATGTTGGCGTTTTGTTCATACACATGAAAGTAACTTTCCTGTTACTTGCATATCTTTAACATATGGACAATATGGACTATTGTTAAAGAAACGAGGTCTGAAGAGCATTTTAGGCAGTAAGCTCAACTTTTCCTGAAAACGATGAAGCAAATTATTTACTGTGGCAAGTGATTCATATGTGAAGAAAATGCATTTGCTCTCACACCAAAATATTTATGCACTATTGTTAGATTGTGCAGACAGAGAATGTTGGAATGTTCAGGATTGTTACAGCGTGTCTCTTCAAGTCATCTCACTGAATGGTTACAGGTATCTGTGGTTTCAATATCTTTTTCCCTACCAGTGACAATTACTCTGGCAGACAGCAAATATCAGAAAAAGACTATCAAATCCTGTTTTTATAAATATGTAAAATCAAAGGTCAACTTTGTACATGCAACTTGTTCTTGTATGTTTTTCAAATGATCCAGCAAGACAAAGTCCAGTCTGAACAGGCACAACTCTGGCTAACATAAAAATATGGACCAGGCTAGTAATTCAGAATCTTTATGAATCTAATAATGTTTTGTGTGAAACTGTTCCGAGGATCTTCCTTTTGTGCTGCAGGCCACTATCAAGTTTTCCATTAGGAATAATTTATTTCAGTCTTTTGGGAGGAACAAGTTGTCCAACAAAAAGATATCAAGCAGCCCAGGCTGCACTCGGGGAGGTCTGGCTATACCTGCCAGACTCCACATGTTTGTAACTGCTTGATAGTTGGGCTTGACAGATGGTCCCAGCATACAGTTTATCCCACTCTCAAGGGAATCCAAGATAAACACATTCAAGGGCATGGATATGAATTAAGGTCTGATTAACTCCAAAGTTGATAAAATTATTGGGAAGAATCTCAACTGGGTCAGGCTTTCAGAGAAAGCACATTGTCAGAGCTATGCCAGAGTGATTAATCACCCACTTAACTTTTCCAAATGAATGATTTAATGCAAAAGCACCAAAAGATTAAGAGTACAAATATTCAAATTTCATTACATTTCATGTTCTGTTACAGGATAGACAATTTCGCAAAACGTATCAAGATGCTACGCTGCTAGAGCAGTGAAGGCACTTAGATATAAGGCAAGCTAATATTTGAATTGGAGGGACAAACATGAAATGTTGAGAACAGGAGAAAGGTACAGCAAAAAGGAGATCTGTGGGTGTCTGAGGTTGAAACAGGCAATGTTAGTAGCAAATCCTTAAAGTTCAGTAAGATCACAGAGGAAATGAATTCTGAGGGCACGATTCATTGGATGCTGAAAGGATGTTTCCCCATGTTGGGGTTTACAATGGCCGAGTACTGCTATTGCTAGACCAATAATCCAGAAACCCAAGTATAGTTCTGGGGATCTGGGTTCAAATCTTCCCTAGCAGATGGTGGCATCTGAATTCCATAGTAATCTGGAAATAAGAGTTTAATGATGAACATGCAACTGTCAGGAAAAACCCATCTAGTCCTTTAGATAAGGAAACTGCCATCCTTCCATGTTTTAGCTTACATGTGACTTCATATCTACAGCAATGTGGTTGACTCTTAACTGCCCTCTGGGCAATTATGGATGGGTAATAAATAGTGACACTCACATTCCATGAATGTATAAAGAAGAGACTAAAACTATAGGCTATTGTTTAAAAATAAGGGGCCTCCCATTTAAGACACAGGCAAGGACCCTTTATTTTCTCCCAGAGTGTCGGAATTCTGTCCAAACAGCAGGGTCCCTGTATTTTTTTTAAGGCAGAATAGATTGACAAATCAAGGGGGTTAAAGATTATCGAGCAAGCAAATGGAATTGATGCCACAATCAAATCAATCCTATTGAATGTTGGAGCAGGAAGACATGAATGGCCAAGTCTTATTCCTACTTCATATGTTCTTATTTCCATCATCCTCTGCATGAAGTTCAGAGTTTCTTAGTTCCTCATTCTATTAGGCCAGTATTTGTTCAATTGTCAGGAACCTGGTTGTTATGGAGGTGGCTGGCGAAATGTAACTTTTGATCATTCCAGCCATATTCATAACCTGGCAATGAATTTTATTTTTCCATAGTCTCAAAACCACAGAAATATCACTGCTGCACAATGTCACCTTCAAAGATATTGAAAACAGAATGAGCTGTCAATGCTCAGCAGCATCAGTGGAGGGAGAAGTGAGCTAATGTTTCAGCCCAAGAATGCTAACATTGTTAACACTTCCTGTTTCTACTTCAGAATTCCAGTATCCATGGTGAAAGAACTCCACAAAGGCTGGTATCCGTCACCAAGTCACCTTTTATTATCATGTGCATAGTACATGACACTGACCCAACTAGTTCAGCACTGGCTCTCCTAATTGGACCAGGATAACACCCCAATCAGGGAAGTCATAGTCGATGAGACCACTGGCTGACCTTGTTCCAATCACTATATTCCTCCCTCTAAGTCCTGGGACGGAGGCCTATTCTTTCTCCTGCAGTTTTCCTGGGGCATGAAATTCGTCATCCTCAGGCAATAACAGTGTTAGGGCTGTGACATCTGTTGTGTCCATCTTAGCCTCAGCGGTTTCTTCGTCACTAAATGGAGAGGCAGAACCAATGTGGTTCTCTCAGCACAATACGAATACCATAGCCATGGATTCTGGATGCTCTGATTGGCTGGGTATGGTTTGCTCCTGCGCTGTTTGTGAGATTGCAGCTTTCATGTGGTCCATGTGCTTGTTCAGGACTGTGTTCCCTTCAAACTGCACCTGACCTTGTGTTGACCATGCCTGTTGCCCATGCAGGGTCATTCCAATGGTTTCAACACCAAAATTTGTAGACCAACTCTCTCACCTCCAGGCGTCTTGCATCCAGCATTTCTATTCCTGGTGCTATTTAACCCTCCCCCTTCAAACTTTGGGAAGATCAGGTTTAATTTGTTCAGTGTCTTCTCTTCATTAGCACCTCTGTCAGAGCCGTCCTTGTTCTTGCATCAAGAACTGTCCTATAATCAAATAGGAACCAAGCAGTTTGGTATTGAATGAACCAATAGGCTGTTTCTTTAAGGTTCCAGATTAGAGTGGGCTGGAAAAGCACAGCAGGTCAGGCAGCATCTGAGGAACAGGAAAATCAATGTTTCAGGCAAAAGTCTGTTTCTTTAAGGTTGCCTATAAAGTTTGGACTGTTTTTTCCACCAGAACATTGGAAGACAAATAGTATGGAGCTGTCCTTGTATGCTGAATACAATTTGACTTTAGGAAATACTTGAAATCACTGCTGGTAAATGATGGCCTATTGTCTGTGATCAGGAGTCCGTGCATCGCAAATAATGCTCACAACGTTTTGATCAATGTCCCCTTGTTTGATGAATGAACTCTATGCGCATCCAACCATTTTGAACACGTGTCCACAATGACTAAAACATTGAGTCCATGAAAAGACTGCCATAGCTGTCATGTAAAGGAGTCCAGGGTTTTTCCTCACCATTCTCACAAAAATGGAGGAGCTACTGGTGGTAAATTTTGTTCTTATAGAGTCATAGAGATGTACAGCATGGAAACAGACCCTTCAGTCCAACCCATTCATGCCGACCAGATATCCTAACCCAGTCTCGTCCCACCTGCCAGCACCCGGCCCATATCCCTCCAAACCCTTCCTATTCATATACCCATCCAAATGCCTTTTAAATGTTGCAATTGTACCAGCCTCCACGACTTCCTCTGGCAGCTCATTCCATACACGTACCACCCTCTGTGTGAAAAAGTTGCCCTTTAGGTCACTTATATCTTTCCCCTCTCACCCTAAATCTATGCCCTCTAGTTTCCCCGACCCCAAGGAAAAGACTTTGCCTATTACACTATCCATGCCCCTCATAATTTTGTAAACCTCTATAAGGTCACCTCTCAGCCTATGTCTCTCCAAGGAAAACAACTCCAGTCTGTTCAGCCTCTCCCTATTGGTCAAATCCTCCAACCCTGGCAACATTCCTTGTAAGTCTTTTCTGAACCCTTTCAAGTTTCACAACATCTTTCCCATAGGAAGGAGACCAGAATTGCACGCAATATTCCAACAGTGGCCTAACCAATGTCCTGTACATGACCTTCCCAACTCCTGTACTCAATACTCTGACCAATAAAGGAAAGCATACCAAACGCCTTCTTCACTATCCTATCTACTTGCGACTACACTTTCAAGGAGCTATGAACCTGAACTCCAAGGTCTCTTGGTTCAGCAACAGTCCCTTGGACCTTACCATTAAGTGTAGAAGTCCTGCTCTGATTTGCTTTCCCAAAATGCAGCACCTCGCATTTATCTGAATTAAACTCCATCTGCTACTTCTCAGCCCATTTGTCCATCTGGTCCAGATCCTGTTGTAATCTGAGGTAACTCTCTTTGCTGTTCACTACACCTCCAATTTTGGTGTCATCTGCAAACTTACTAACTGTACCTCTTATGCTCGCATCCAAATCATTTATGTAAATGACAAAAAGTAGAGGGTCCAGCACTGATCCTTGTGGTACTCCACTGGTCACAGGCCTCTAGTCTGAAAAACAACCCTCCACCACCACCCTCTGTCTTCTACCTTTGAGCCAGTTCTGTATCCAAATGGCTAGTTCTCCCTGTATTCAATGAGATCTAACCTTGCTAATCAGTCTCCCATGGGGAACCTTGTTGAACGCCTTACTGAAGTCCATATATATCACATCTATTGCTCTGCCCTCATCAATCTTCTTTGTTACTTCTTCAAAATGCTCAATCAAGTTTTTGAGACATGATTTCCCATGTACAAAGCCATGTTGACTATCCCTAATCAGTCCTTGTCTTTCCAAATATATGTACATCCTGTCCCTCAGGATTCCCTCCAACAACTTGCCCACCACTGAGGTCAGGCTCACCGGTCTATTATTCCCTGGCTTGTCTTTACCGCCCTTCTTAAACAGTGACACCACGTTAGCCAACCTCCAGTCTTCCGGCACCTCTCCAGTGACTATCAATGATATAAATATCTCAGCAAGAGGCCCATCAATCACATCTCTAGCTTCCCACAGAGTTCTCCGGCACACCTGATCAGGTCCTGGGGATTTATCCACTTTTACCCGTTTCAAGACATCCAGCATTTCCTCCTCTGTAATATGGACATTCTGCAAGATGTCACCATCTATTTCCCTACAGTCTATATCTTCCATATCCTTTTCCACAGTAAATACTGATGCAAAATATTCATTTAGTATCTCCCCCATTTTCTGTGGCTCCACACAAAGGCCACCTTGCTGATCTTTGAGGGGCCCTATTCTCTTCCTAATTACCCTTTTGTCCTTAATGTATTTGTAAAAACCCTTTGGATTCTCCTTAATTCTATTTGCCAAAGCTATCTCATGTCCCCATTTTGCTCTCCTGATTTCCCTCTTAAGTATACTCCTACTTTCTTTATACTCTTCTAAGGATTCACTCAATCTATTCTGTCTGTACCTTGCATATGCTTCCTTCTTTTTCTTAACCAAACCCACAATTTCTTTAGTCATCCAGCATTCCCTATACCAACCAGCCTTTCCTTTCACCCTAACAGGAACATACTTTCTCTGGATTCTTGTTATCTCATTTCTGAAGGCTTCCCATTTTCCAGCTGTCCCTTTACCTGCAAACATCTGCCCCCAATCAGCTTTCAAAAGTTCTTGTCTAATACTGTCAAAATTGGCTATTCTCTAATTTAGGACTTCAACTTTTAGATCTGGTCTATCCTTTTCCATCAGTATTTTAAAATTAATAGAATTATAGTCGCTGGCCCCAAAGTGCTCCCCCACTGACACCTTATTTCCCAAGCGTAGGTCAAGTTTTGCACCTTCTCTTGTAGGTACATCCACATACTGAATCAGAAAATTGTCTTGTACGCCCTTAACAAATTCCTCTCCATCTAAACCCTTAACACTATGGCAGTCCCAGTCTATGTTTGGAAAGTTAAAATCCCCTACCATAACCACCCTATTATTCTTACAGATAGCTGAGATCTCCTTACAAGTTTGTTTCTCAATTTCCCGCTGGATATTAGGGGGTCTATAATAGAACCCCAATAAAGCTATCACCCCTTTCTTATTTCTCAGTTCCAATCAAATTCCCAGAAATACGTCCAGGAAAGTTATTTGGGTGGAACTGAGAATCCCCTAACACAATTGATCTCTTGGACCCTGATGTACTCCTCGTTGCATTAGAGCCAGTCTCATTACCAGAAACCTGGCTGTTCGTGCTATGTTCCCCTGAGAATCCATCACCCCCTACATTTTCCAAAACAGCAAAACCCTGTTTGAAATGGGTATATCCACAAAACACTCCTGCACTAGCTGCCTATCTCTCTTACCTTTCCTGGAGTTAACCCATCTGTGTGACTGTATCTGAGACTTTCCCCCCTTCCTATAACTGCCATCCATCATATACTGTTGCTGTTGCAAATTCCTCATTGCTTCTAATTGTCTCTCCAACTGATCCATTCGATCTGATTCGCAGCCAACAGCATTTATGGCAGGTATAATCCACAGTAACCCTTAAACTCTCTTTAAGCTCCCACATTTGATAAGAAGTACATATCACTCTATTAGTGGTAATTTTTCCTCCTTCATAATCTGCAGACCCAGAAAATAACACCATCTTATTCCTCTACAAACACTGCCCCAGGTTAAAATAATAGTTATGGCTTATATTTTAACATATAATCAAGAAAGAACCCACTCTACTCACAACTGCACATTCTCTGTGGGCCATACTTAAAACAACGATTAACTTATCTGATTCTGTGCTGTGAACTTCGC
Organism: Chiloscyllium punctatum; assembly: GCF_047496795.1. NCBI lineage: Eukaryota > Metazoa > Chordata > Chondrichthyes > Orectolobiformes > Hemiscylliidae > Chiloscyllium > Chiloscyllium punctatum. Next base: position 80,701,053 of record NC_092743.1, read on the forward strand.
CCAACACTTCCTCAAAGATCAGTTGTGAATTTCACTGTTTGTTAATTTTCCCAGATGCACTCCGATGTCCAGCGATAATTGAATTCAAAACAGCAAAGGCAGTAACCGTGCAAGTTCTCTCTCTCTCTCTCCTGCAATAACCTCACCATGTGCTTCCTTTGTCTGCTCTTCTCCCTTTTAAAACTGCTGTTGCTTTGACTTTTTTTTCACAAATTGCAAGACAATGCAACAGCATATAAAACAGGAATTGCTGATCCTGCAATTTGAGGAAATCACCTCCAGCACCTAAAATACCTCAAAAAAGGAGCAGCTGTTACAGCCAGAAAATGTTCCCATCCTCCATCTTGGATTACACTGCCCCACCAATGCAGCTACATCGGTATCCAGTCCTGGCCACCAGATGTGACCTCTTATCAACATCTTCATTTTGAAAATCCCTGGATGACCCTGGTGGAGTTCAGCTAATATTTGGTGGTGACCTGTGTTCACTCTTGCTCCCCATCATAATATGCAGAAAGGTTTCAATTCTAGTTGTGATGGCCCTTTGGTTTCCCCCATCACAACCAGCTGTTTTAGTTTTGCCAGAATGGGATCTTTTCGTGTCCACCGTCTGATACTGTCAGTGGTGGCTGGAAGGGTGTTCCAGAAAGTTTAAAACCAGAAAAATGTCTTCTAGTAGTGGCACTGCCATTAGTGTATCCGACAGTGAGAGGTGGCTTAAGGCATCTGCATTGGCCACTTGGCTTCACGGACAGTGTTCCAACTTATAATTAAATGTACTCAGGATAATAGCCGACCACTGAATTTGACCTGTCCTCTTTTAGTAGCTCTATGAGGGATTTGTGGTCTGTTAATATTACAAATTCACGTTCATAGAGGTACTGATAGAACTTTCTCACACCAAAGATAACCGCCAAATCTTCCTTCTCCATCTGGGCATGTCTTCAATTGGCATCAGCCAAAGTCTGAGAAGCATATACTATTGCGTGTTCCTCTCCACTGGGTCACCAGTGAGCCAACACTACTCCAATACTGTAAGGGGAGGCATTGCATGTCAGTACCACATCTCACTTTGGATCATAGTCTGCCAACACCTTAGATGACAGTAGATGCTTCTTCACTTCCCAAAAGGCTACATCTTGACTGCAAGACCATTTCCAAGGCTAACCCTTTTTCAATAAAAAATGTAAGGGTGCCAAATGGAGAACAAGCTACATATGAATTTTCCGTAATACAGGTAATTAATTCACCAACTCAAGGAAAGACCTAAGCTCTGGTACAGATGTGGGCAACTTTGATCACCTTCACTTTATCTTCCCATGTGTGTAACCTGATCTTGTCAACTCTAGCCCAAGGTCTCTCAGGGTGCCTGGAACACACATTTATCCCTCCTAAAGCTTACACCTGTCTTGGAGAAACATTTAAGCACTGTGTCCAAGTTCTCTAAATGCCCTTTGTTTGTCTTCCCAGTTATTAATGAGTCGAGTAGGTAAATGGCAATCTGGAGTACACCTTGTAGTATGTTCTCCATCATCAACTAGAAAATGGCATAGGCTGATTATATGCCAAAAGACAGTCTCATATATTGGTACAAACCCTTATGGATATTAATTGTAGCATACCTCTGGGAATCCTCATCTAATCGCCCTTGCAGGTATGTAAGGCTCATGTCCAGCTTTGTGAAGGACAGCCCCCCCTGCCAGTTTTGTATATTTCTGTATGAGGGACTGGGTATTTATCCAGCTGCGAAAAGTGGTTTACTGTTTTTTGAAATTCCCACAAAGGCGAACTGACCCATTGGGCTTCACAAATTGATATGACTGGTGCTGGCCATTATGCAAACTTACTGGTTTAAAGATCCCTTTGCTTTCTAGCCTCCTGATTTCTGCCTCTAACTTTTGCATATAAGGCAAATGGCACTGTGTGAGCTGTACAGAATCACAGAATTGCTTCTTGGTCAACATATAAAATGGCCTTGGCCCCTAGACCTTCCTGAAAAACATCTGGGTATTTAATCAGGCAGCCATTTTCTAATCAAAAAATGTTAAGCCAATCTAGTTGAATTTTTCTCAACTAATTTCATCCCATCAAGCCTTTCACTGCAATGAGTGGTAACTGCATCAGTTGCTTCTCATAAGAGACTGGAAATGAAGTTGTACCCTTAATCTCCAGGGGCTCCCTGGTTCAGGTTCTGAGCCTGGCTGAGGTCTTAGGCAAACTTAAGGCTTAGAGTTCAGAGTAAAGACTGGTTCAGCAGTCACTGATACAACCACACAACTATCGACTCTCAATATGGAGAATATTGTGCAGCTCAAACAAATATTAGCCATATGGCTAACTGGGTTGGTGACGTTTCGCCACGGCAGATTCACCGCCAATGATTAGCCACTGCCAGTTCTCCACCAGCATTTCTCCACAGGGGTCGTTTGACCTCTGGAGACTATTCGCCACCGGAAATATATATATGTACTGATTGTTTTCCCTCCCGCCTGTTCTTTCATACTTCTCAGTCCCCTTTATTTATACAACTATACACTACATATTGATAAAAAAAAGAGGTAATATAAATATTATTTTATCGGTTTATATATAAAAATGGGTTACAAACTTTAACCAGAAAAAGGAAATATATTTTTAAAATCTTTACAATGGCAGTAAAATCTCACATTAATATTAAACAATGAAATTTCAGTTCATTTGATATTTATATGCTATTCCCCTAAGATATTCCAAACAATCTCTTTCACCGTATTCAAGAACAACGCAACGCAAATACCACCTTAACCAATATAATGACAATTTTATATAGTTTTGATATATTTGTTCTCTAACATTTTAAATGTTGTTAAATTTTTAAAAATCTATTAACAAAAATAAGTGGTTATTAAAATAAGTAAACGCTACCACCAACATTCAAAACATACGACTTATTTGCGGTGGTGAATCGACTTCAGTGGCCAATGGCCGGTGGCTAAGCATCCTCGGCAGACAAAGGGCAGTTGCTAATTGTCGGCGGCGAATCTGCTGTGACAAATGGTCCCATCCTTGGCTAACCATTTAACCAGATGTTTAATATGATTGGTTCTGATTTGAATGCACATGGAAATAAAAGGTTCCAAACCAGCTGGAGGCAGACTTTCCATGGTGTATGCCCTCCTGGTTACTGATTTACAAGTTCTCTTACTCAAGGTGGGACTCTTTTGCTATCTCATGTCCACATACCAGCAGCATGTACAATGGCTCGCCAGCCCAGATCATGAAGAAAGTTTTAACGGTTTGGTAGAGGCTCAGCTTTGTTTTGCTGTGTGCTGACCTAGAGTCCCTCTGTTCAGGATTTGTCTGGTGTGGGCTGGTATAGCCCAGAGAGGGACTCTGGTGGCTGCATGGTGTTGGTTGGTGAAGCCTGAAGCAGGACTCTTGCTTCCACATAGTGTGGGCTGGTGTAGCCCACAGTGGGCCTCTGGTTCCGGTACAGCATAGGCTGGGAAGCCCAGAGCAGATCATGGGCTGATGAAGCCCATGTGGGCCAGTAGCAGCAGAGAAGGAAACATTGGACTCTCTTTGTCACATTTCTTTATGTTTTTATTTTAAGTTAATATAAATGCCACCTATGCATGGTAATGGTACACACTTTTCATTGTATTTTATATTGAATACACATGACAATAAATGATTATTCAATTCGAGTGAGGGTATGCAATTCTCTTCACTCAAGTGGTGTTCCCCAAGCTCAGTCAGCCTGGCGAGGGTGTACACTTCTGTCAGAATACCCTGCAACTCATAAGCTCGACACGCTGCATTTTCTATTGATAAAGCCAGTTGTACTGCCTATTTGAAATTCGTTTGGATTTCAGCTAGTAGGCAGTTTTGCATGGCTACATCATTGATCCCACATACCAAATGGTCTCTCAGCAGCCTCCACCAGTCACCTTAATTTTGTCAAAAATCCTGATACAGGTTCCCTTAGTTCATGAACTGCTAATTAAAACGCATAATGTCTCACAATTAGAGGAGGCTTGGGGTCGTAATATTCCACAGCTTTGGGCCCCTTACCTAAGGAAAGATATGCCAGCATTGGAGGCAACCCAAAGAGATTTTCTAGACTGATCCTGGGTATGGAGGAGCTGTTTTATGAGAAGAGGTTGAGTGGGTTAGGCCTCAATGGAGCTCAGAAGAACAAGAGGAGACCTTATTGAAACAAATACGCTTCTTAGAGGGCTTCACAGGGGAGAAGCTGAGAAGTTGTCTCCCCTTTGCAACAGTCTAGAACTGCAGGGCATAATCTCAGAGTAAGGGGTTACACATTCAAGAAGAGAGGAGGAGAAATTTCTTCTGAGGGTAGTGAATTTGTGAATTTCTTTACCAGTGGGTTATCACATATATTTAATGGTGAAATTATCAGGTTTTTAGTTAGGAAGGGAATCAAGGGATATGGGAAAAGTAAGACAGTGGAGTTGATTATTATCAGATCAGTCATGATCTCATTGAATGGCAGAACAGATTTGATGGACTGAATAGCCTACATCTGCTCCTGTGTCTTGTGGTCTTACAGTCATTGGCTGCTATCAGCCACTGTAATTGGCAACAAATAAACATTTTACTATACTCATTGAGTATATGTGACAATAAAGGCTATTTTCTAAAGGCTATTCGAAATGTTCAGCTGAGATAAATTTACTGCTGCCTATAACAATCCATCATCAACCATCCACAGCAGAAATTCTACCAAAATGCACAAATGTTCTCAAACATCAATTTATCCAATTGCCAGGATTGAGTTACTCCCTTTTTATTGATGAATCATTTCACTGGACCAAGTGGGAACAAGCTATAATGGATGAAGTGAGGAGCCTGTCTGGGTATGAATGTATATCATCACAACAGCAATACAATGGACAGCAGGGTGAGTAGCACAAATCTTACATTCGAATTTCAATAAACAATGATTTTTCTGTTGGCTGAAGTATTCTTTAAAATTTGTTTATCGGCTACAGCTTAGATTTCCTGCAGCACTTTGTTTTTGGCAGTGAATCCCTTTTATTGTTTCACTTGAATCGCTTTTCCACAGAAACCTCAATGCTCCATGTTCTGATGCAGAGGATGTCTGAAATGTTTCCAAGTCACAATGATAATGCGTGCTGCAAAGGCAGTGCAGGCAACGGCTAGCAGTGTAGCTGGGAATGAAAGAAGACTAGTGTTAGTGTGTCACATTTCCATTATACTATGAATGGCATGCAGAGTGAGGAGAACATGATCACAGTACATAAGCAGTATTGTTTTAAATAGATCATTATTCTTGTGACCTCTGGAGACATGCTGAGGAGATAATCACATGGTAGCTTAATCACTGGATCAGTAATCTAGAGGCCCAGCTGAATGCTTTGGTTAGAATCCTGCCACTCCAAGCAGCTAGAACAAAATAAATCTGGAACAAAAGTTAATACGAACAAGGAACAGAGTAGTCCACTCAGCACTTCATGCTTGCTCCATCATTCAATAAGATCGTGGCTGATTTAAATTCAATTTCAACTCTACATTGCTGCTTATCTCCCATAATCTTTCATCCAGTAAGCTCAGTGATGGTGACCACAAAATACCATCAATTGTCATAAAAACATATCTGGTTTCCTGATGTCTTTCAGGGAAGAAAATCCTTGGCTGACACGTGAATCTGGATCCACAGAAACGTGGTTAACTCTTAACTGTACCCTGGAATGTCTGAACAAGACAATCAAATCAAGGGTAATGTACGATGGGTGATAAATTTTGGCCTTGCCAGTGATTCCCTTGAAATAATTTTTAAAACTTTTTGGGTAGAAACTTCCTCTCCCAAGAACATGGTGGATTGTGTGGCCACTAGTGTCATGGAAATTCCTGCTGCCTTCTTCCACTTTTAACTATCAACGGAGACTCTTAAGTGATCTGTGGCATAAATGGTAGTGCAGGGATAGAGGGTGCTGGTTGTTGAAGCACACCTCCTGACGTTGCTTCTGAACCACCATCTCCACAAGCCACTCTTTCCACATGCACATCTTCCCCCCCCGACCAGAAAAAGACCTACTTCTGCCCCTGGACCTCTACCTTACTATGCTGTGCTGACTGTTGGGAAGTGCATTGGAAGAGGCGAACAGTAATGTAAAGCACGGTTGGCTGGATAGAAGGCCACCATGATGGTCTTGAGAAACAGAAAGCTAACTTACTGCTCTCTTTCTCTCCCCCTCAACCTAATTTAAATCCTTTTCAAACCTTTTAACAAGGAATTACAATATTGCAATCCCATTTGGCTTAAAACACAGACTTTATCCGTAGCTGGGATGAGAAGTACCAAAATTACAGATAGTTTTAAGCAATCTCTTCAGAGCTGATTGCATAACCTCTAGAGCTAGTGGGACTTGAACCCAGGCCTCCTGGCTCAGAGATGTGGACATTACCACTGTAATATGGACCAAAATACTTGAAGTGACAATAGAACTGATCAATATTTGGCTACGTATCATGGCCATTTTTACATCTAACTTACTGTCAGTTGGCACATAAGACATGGTAGATGAAGTTTAATTGGCCACGGATATAGTTGCTAGCTTAACCTTTGAGAAAACACATGGATTCAGGGGTTCAAAAATAGTTATAGTCAGTTTATCAGTGCCAACCAGTAGTTAAACTGACAGGGGTAGAAGATTTAAATAAATACAGAGAATGCTAGAGAAACTCAGCAGGCCTGACAGATGCGCGGTAAGAGGAATAGAATTAACAATTTCAGTCCAATATAACTCTTCCTCAGAAGTTCAGAAGAAGTCCTTCTGCATTTAAAACATTAACTGGGCTTCTCTCTCCACAGATGTTGCCAGCCCTGTTGAGTTTATTCAGCATTTTCTATATTCATTTCAGATTTCCAGCATCCGCAGTGTTTTGCGTTTTTATAGGTCGAAGATTGGCTGGCTAACAGGAAGCAGAGAGTAGGTATAAGTGAGTCTTTTTTTCTGTTGGCAGGATGTAATGAGTGGTGTGCTACAGGCAACTGTGTTGGGATCTAAACGTTTCACAATTTATACAATTGCTCAGATAAAAGGACAGAAGATACAGTCACGAATTTTGCTGATGACACAAAAATGGATAAGAAAGTAAGTCGTGAAGACGACAGAAGGAGGTTACAAAAAGTTAAGTGAGTGGGCGATATGGAAAATGGAGTATAATATGCAGGAAAACATGGAAGTTTTTTAGGCAGGAAGAATAAAGAAGAAGCATGTCATCTAACATTTGAGAGATTGCAAGACTCTAAGGTGCAGAGGAATCTGAGTGCACTCTGCATGTATCACAAATAGCTGCTCAAGAGGTACAGCAAACTCATTAGGCAAACTCATAGAATGGTGTCATGAAGAAAACTGAATTCAAAAGTAAGGAGGTTAAGCAGTTCACTTCACCTAACAAAGGAGCAGCGCTCTGAAAACTTGTGATTTCAAATAAACATTTTGGATGATAACCTGGTGTTGTGTGACTTCTGACTTTGTCCATCCCAGTCCAAGACCAGTATCTCCACATCATCAGTTATACAGGGCACTAATGAAACTGCATCTGGAGTACAATGCACAGTACTGGTCACCTTATTTAAGGAGGGAGTTAAATGCATTAGAGACAGTTCAGAGAAGGTTTACTACGTTAATATCTGGAATGAGTGGGTTGTCTTATGAGACAGATTGGACAAGATAAGCTTGTTTTTGTTATAGTTTAAAAGAGTGAGAGATAACTTTACTGAAACATATATGAACCAGAGGGGTCTTAACAGGATGGATGCGGAGAGGACATTTCTTCCTCTGGGAGAATCTAAAACTTGGGGTCACTGTTTAAAAGTCAGGTGTCACCATTACAGATGATGTGTTTTTTTCCTCTCAGACGATCATGAACCTCTGGAATGTTCTTCCTAAAAAGGTCTTGAAAACAGAGTCTTTGAACACTTTTAAGCAGAGATAAAAAGGTGAGGTAGACTGGTCACGCTAAATTGACCCATAGTGATCAACAATATACAGGCTAGGTGGGTTAACTATGGTAAATGTGAGGTTTCAGGGATAGGGTGGGATGCTGGTTGGAGGGTCAATGCAGACTTGAAGCCGAATACCCTCTATCTACACTGTTGGGATTCTATGATTACATGATGAATACATTTTTGTTGAAGGGGTAAAAAGTTATCACATAGGCAGGAATGTGAATCTAAGGTTACACTCAAATCATCCATGATTTTATTAAATGGTGGAACTGGTTTGAGTGGCTGAATGGCCTATTCTTATTCCTGATTTGTGTGTTCATATGTTAAAGAGAGTTCATTATGAAATACCTTGTGTCCACTATCGTAGAAATGTTATAGCAGAGAAAGAGACCATTCAGCCTATTGTGTCTGCACTGGCATTGTGGTTCTATTCTTAAGACAGGATATGGGCACTAAAAAGACAGATGGCCTGTAATTACAGCGGGTCATAAAGCATGCCAATCATGCAAACAGCTTTATCAAGACACTTGGCCACGTCAAGGAAACCTTTTCAGATTTCATGGAGTTATTATAAGGTCAGGGGGAGCAAGAATCCCTGAAACAATGTGAGGTATACTTGGGTGATGCTCTCAGCTCAACTTGTGGAATGTGGACCTCCCCAAAAGTCCTGTAACAGTTGCAAAAGCCTATTTTAGGGATATAAGGATTAACCTATCCCTTTATCATCATAGGGTCTGAACATGTATACACAGGTATCATGAGGAAAGCTAAGGTTTCTTTGGTCCCTCGCTGCAGAATACGATAGAAGTTCTATCTTGCTTCTGGATACCTGATCAGTGTTCCAGCTGTGAACAGAGACTGGATATGACTAGCAGGACTGAGTGTTGTGAGCATCATTCAGGGACATATAATCCTTTGTTCTCTTTTTCCTTATCCTTTATTCTCCTTTTCCTTATTCTTGTACAGGATGTTGACATCACTGGCAAGTCTGATATTTGTCACCCATTTCTATTGCCCTTGAACTGAGTGCCTTCCCAGGCCATTTTAAAGGACAGTTAACAGTCAACTCCACCACTGTGGATATGGAATCACATGTAGGTCAAACCTAGTAAGGATGACAGATTTCCTGTCCTAAAGATCATTAAATGAAAACTTTTTTTTTAAACACCAATTAACAGTGGTTATATGGTTACTATTAAACCAGCTTTTAGTTCAGATCCTAGCTGAATTAGAGCTGACAGCTGGATGCAAGTGATAATATTTTCTGTGGTTACATTTGTGACAGAATGCTTGGATGAAAGTGATCAGTTGTTTTTACAGTGGGTTTAAATAAAGAGATCAGAGATAAGTGGGGACTGTGTAGATTGACTCAGCTTTGAGTGTATAAATGTAGATATGTGGATGTGTAAAACTTTGAATTCAGTTTAAAGTAAGCTGGATAAAAAGAGCCAGTTGATCTTTGGCTTCAAAAGTAAACACAAAGTGGACTCATACAATTTAGCTTCTGTGGCATATTTATAAAATGATAACAAAACTGAATGGAAAGAGATTTTGTTTTGAAAGAGATTTGGAAAGAGATAGCAAATTTTGTTTGTTGTTAATGGATCCTGAATGTTTATCGGTGTACTCTTCATACCCTCGTGACTCTTAGTTAAATTAGTTCAAGAATTTTAGAATCCTTTTAAATCTGCAGTGGAAGCATCACTTTAAAGACAATGCAATTTGGCTTCAAAGGAAATGCAGTCTTGGAGGCAGAAATATAGAATAATTGCTTTTAGAATAGGGGTGGCACGGTGGCTCAGTGGTTAGCACCGTTGCCTCACAGCGCCTGGGTTCAATTCTACCCTCAGGTTACTGTCTGTTTGCACATTCTCTCCGTGTCTGTGCAGGTCAGGTGAATTGGCCATGCTAAATTGCCTGTAGTGTTTGGTGCATTAGTCAGAGGTAAAATGGGTCTATGTAGGTTACTCTTCAGAGGGTCAGTGGGGACTTGTTGGGCCAAAGGGCCTGTTTCCATACTGTAGGGAATCTAATCGAATCCTCTCCATTTGCTAGTGTTACTATTTATTCTCCTTAAGCCTAGGCTCTCAAAACAGTTCATGTATTAGAACACTGCTGCCCTCACAATACAATGTGAACAGGTAAGACATAAACATTTCCTCAGAGCCTGCCACTTGGCAAGGTGATGCAAAATCTGCAGTGGGAGCTTCACTTTAAAGACAATGCAACTTGGCTTCAAAGGAAATACCGTCTTGGAGGCAGAAATATGAAGAATAATTGCTTACAATGGTACAGAGAAGATAGTTGGACATTTGTACTAATTGCTAAAGAGCTGACAAGACCATATACTGAAGGGCACGCAAGATATTTGGGGTTAAAGCTGACACTCTGGTTATCAATTCTGTGGATATTGATAAACCAGGTAACATATACTGTTTCTCTTTCTCCTTCTCATCTCCTCTAAAGGAGGAAGAAATAGCCCAGTTGACAGTACCTCTCAATTTTGCTCACATTTCTTCTGTCACAACCTCACCTGGGGATTCCTGCACCATCCAAATGTACCATTTCAAAACTGTATACAATCCTTCATTGGTAAGTTAGCCTGCCTCACACAAACAAAAGAAATCAAAACCCAACATTGGCTTTGCATTTAGAAGCCACGTCCTGTTGATGATAGGTCAGTGCTGTGAAGTAATGGTTCGAAGAAGGTCACCAAATATTTCTGTCTGTTGTAGTAGAGATAAAGACAGCTTGAAACTTGTCTTATGCCCAATAATAGGATTTACAATTTTTTGAGAGAAGTATTTCCACCAAGTCATTAATTACTGAATAACTTGCTCAATAACTTTGGACAATATCTCACACGTCATTCTGGGCAAGAATATTGGGCAGTTGTTGCACTTCAGCTACTGTCATTGAGAAATGACTCACAGACGTTGTTGGCAAGAAAATATCTGACTTGTTCTGCACATTCTTTTCCTGGACCTTTAGATATTGTAGCCAGGATAAACTTCCATCAGCATAAATATTTACCTTTTAATCGACAAGTCAATGCCATGGAACTGAAGACATCAATTTCTGCATAATAAATTTAACTAGTTCTCTGAGAATAGTAACAAAAATTGAAGTTGTCGAAAAGCTCAGCAGACCTGGCAGCACCTTGTGAGGAAGGGTCACTGGATCCAAAATGTTAACTCTGATTTCTCTTTACAAATGCTGCCAGACCTGCTGAGCTTTTCCAGCAACTTCTGTATTTGTTTCTGATTTAAAGCATGCACAGTTCTTTTGTTTTTTCTCTGAAAATAGTGTTCAGAAGGAAATGAAAGTTAATGCGATATTACCAAGAATTATTTTGTCTGTGACACTTACCAATATAGATGTTGTTTCTGGTGGGAGATATGGCATTGTAATTTTTGTCTAAAGATCCTGATAATGCCACAATAACAACTGGATAGACAGTAAGTGTGTAACGCACATATTGATCAAACACAACATTTTCCAAATAGAACCTGTGGGCAAAAGTAAAAATAGATCATTTATCTGCCTATGCAGTATTGTGGCACACTGCTGGTGGCTGGTGAGTCTTATTACACAAATCTGGGATTGCAGGACATAATGCCAGACTTGGAGATATGTCAGGATGGTGACAATGGCTACTGAAAGAGTAGTGCCAGTATCCTCTTTGCAAAGGTGCAAGTGCTTGGAGCTCATGGATTGTGCCCTGCTGTGCAGTTTGGCTGTGGGCAAGTTGGAGGTCATTGAGAGAAGGTGGTGGATAGAATCCATCAAGAACCCACTTTCGTTTCCATGTGGGGTTTTCCTGGTGGCAAGTTTGTTGGATGAGTTTTGTAAAATTGCAGCTGGAGTATTAATGAGGAGAGTTGGGCAATCAACAAGGACCTTAACAAGTATTAATCATCAGGATAATTTTGAAAAGTGTAAGAGACAGGGGCAAGATGATCCCAATATTGAGATGGACCTTGACAGGCTTCTCTGCCAATCCTACCACATATCTCACCATAGCCCACATAGTTCCCACTCACAAATAAGTTAAAAGAATAGAAAAGATTTGGATTACAACTTGGGAAATTCACCATTTTCACAGGAAGATTAAAATACAAACCTATTTTCTAAATGACACGAGATTGCAGAGCTCTGAGATGCAGTAAGATTTGAGTGTCCTAGTGCACGAGTGTACTTGAAACACAGGTACAGCAACTAATTAAAACGTTTATAGAAAATTATCATTCATCATGAAAAGAATTAAATACAAAAGTTGAGGTTATACTTCAATTATACAGGAACTGATGAGACACCACATCTGAAATATTGAGCACAGTAATGTTTTCCTATTTATGAAAAGATGTAAATGCATTGGAAGAAGTTCAAAAAAGGTTGACCTGGAATGGTGGTAGGTTATCTTATGAGTAAATTTTGGACAGACTAGGCTTGTATTCACTGAAATTTCAAAGACTAATGGTGATGTATCTAAACTAACAAATGATATGGACAAAGTTAACTCTGCAATCTTACTTTAAATCAAACAAAGGGGTTTTTAGCTGAAGATTCAAAACCCGTAAAGGATAATGTTAGCACAAGTATCAGGTGGATCTTCAGAATTCAGTGAGTGACCAGCAACGTGGAATGAACCTCTGAACAGAGCATGGGAGCAAAATGCCTGGTATCTTTTAAGAAGTGGTTAAATGCAGCAATGGAGAAGGTGAAAAGAACATAGGCTTCTTCTGTGCTGAATGCATCTTGACATTAGGAAGTCCTCTGAAGTATTCTGAATCAGCAAAGGTTGTGAAATTTTAATTTCAGAATTATACTAAAAACTATTCATAGCTTTGACCCAAGAACCTGATATAAATGTAGTTGGGCTGTCAGAAAAGCTCTGTGCTTGCCCAATTAGTTAAAAGCCCAGTGTTTGAAACTTCTTCAACCTCAACATTAAATTTATAAATGGAATCCCTACTTGTTCCTCTTCTTCCCAATGCTGAAGTTAATTGTGGCATAACAGAGAGCAGGTTGAAAAGCAATCTTAGGTCTTCCTGCTTTGTAAAGACCAGTGTCAGTAGCATGGTACATCGACCTACAATAACAGAGATTTCCAGCAATGACAATTTTAACACCAGATGGTGAAAACTGATTAAAATTGTAACTGTGCATACCATAAAATGACCTCAAAGGCCAGGATAGAGAGTGAAACTGTACCAGAGGTCACATTTGAAATACATCCACTATAAGTTAATACGACAGCAAAGTTGATCAGTGTTGCTATGGTTGTCCATGTCGCATAAACAGCCAGTCCATTCTGTATCTACAAATTAGGTAATAGACATTCATTGAAAGGAGTCAGTCTCAGTAAAACAATTAAATCTTTTCCATAAGACCAGCTGAACTGGAAAACAAAACGCTCTTCTCTGTGATATTAAAATGCTTAAGGTAAAATTGAAACTTGTATCCTGAATGCAACCACTTTTAATGTCTGTCAAACATACACTGTTGTATATATACTTTGCTTTTCACCTTTAAGGATTCCATGTGCACTATGTATACAATGTTGAGACTTTGCTTGATAGTTGACCTGCACTGAGTTGCAAGTTGCACACACAGAGAAATCTGTCAGTTTGTGACGGTGTCTGCTTCATAACTCAATATATGTTTTATTGTTTAAAACAAACTAACCCATGATATGAGCACTGCTGCCTCAAAGCATCAGGGTCCTAGGTTCGATTCCAGCCTTGGGTGACTGTCTGTGTGGAGTTTGCACATCCTCCCCATGTCTGTGTGGGTTTCCTCTGGGTGCTCCGGATTCCTCCCACAGTCCAAATATGTGCAGGCCAGGTGAACTGGCCATGTTAAATTACCCATAGTGTTAGATGCATTAGTCAGAGGGGAATGGGACTGGGTGGATTATTCTTTGGAGGGTCGGTGTGGATTTGTTGGGCCGAATGGCCTGTTTCTGCACTGCAGGTAATCTAACCTAATCTAAAAAAGTTAAGGTATCCCTGATGACCAACTGATTATTAGACCATTATAAATAATATCACAAACAACAGCCATGAAATTAATTGCCAGTAATGCCATGGCAGATAAACTCATCACATGGGGTTTTTGCGCAATCCCTTTGTTCTTTGTATGGACATTAATCATTTAAAAGAAACAGATTAATGACTATGTTAAAGTAATGAATGGCAGAATTTCACATAAATATGGTAAGCATTTGCTATTGATGGCAGTAATTTGCAGGTTGAAAGAATCCCATCAAAGCACTTTCTCCCTTCAATGAAGTCAGGCTGTTGGCGGGCCCCTTATGAAAGGAATTCAAAGCTGCCTTGCAATTAAATCTGATCACATATACTGGGAATGAGTTATATAGCCTCATACAGCACGGAAACAGACGCTTCAGTTCAACTCATCCACGCCGACAGGATATCCCAATCTGACCTAGTCCCATTAGCCAGCATTTGACCCATATCCTTCTCATCCCTTCCTATTCATAGACCTATCCACACACCTTTTAAATGTTGTGATTGGATTTTTGAGATTTCTGGATTCACAACAGTGTTTCCAAGCCCCTTAGCCACCTTCAGGCTAAAATCCCAGTCGAAGTGTCTGCCAAGCCTAACATATGCTATCATATCTACTGCTTTGAGTTTCTTTTCACATCCTGAATATTGACGTATGAACATTTTTCAATTCAATACCTCTCTAGGTCATTTTTTAAGAAAATAACCATGAATTTCCACTGCAGTGCCCTAATTACCCTAAGGCATGTCACACCAGCTCCCAGCTTGATATTTTAACAGCTGAGATAGTAATGCTTCATTTATTTTTCTCAGCATCTCTCCAATATTGAATAACATATATCTTATCGATTCTAACACTTATCCAATCACTGCCTCAAACTCTCTCTTACCCTGCTGTAATCCCTCCATTGCTGTTGGCTGTACTTCCAGATGCCTACGTCCTCCCAAGCTTGGGAATTCAAGCCTATTCATTCCCTCATCAGTATTAAGGGCCCAAACACACCTTCCAGTCAATCTAGTCTACGTCATTCACTACTCACAATGTGGTGTCCTTTACATTGAGGAGACAAAGCTT
Organism: Chiloscyllium punctatum; assembly: GCF_047496795.1. Classification (NCBI taxonomy): domain Eukaryota; kingdom Metazoa; phylum Chordata; class Chondrichthyes; order Orectolobiformes; family Hemiscylliidae; genus Chiloscyllium; species Chiloscyllium punctatum. Next base: position 80,716,141 of record NC_092743.1, read on the forward strand.
AGACTGGATGACCGCTTTGTAGAACACTTATGATCTGTCCACAAAAAAGACCCTGAACGTCCTGTTACCTGCCACTTCAACACAACTTTGTTCCCTGGCCAACATCCCTGTCTCAGGATTGTTGCAGTGCTCTAGTGAAACTCAGCACAAGCTGGAAGAACAGCGCCTCATTTTCTGCTTTGGAACTCTACACCCTAATGGACTCAATATTGAGTTCAACAATTTTAGGGCTTGAGCCACTTTCTCCCATGTCTTTAACCCAACCCCCCACATCCCAGGCTTTGTTATCACATATAATGCTATTACATGTAAATCATTGTTAGCCACTAGGAGTCCCCTGCCATTCTTCTAGGCTGACCGTTATCTACTCCTTTATCTGCCTAACTGTTTTGGTCTCTCTTTGGGTTCTATCTCCACCCATTATTTACTCCTTACCCTTGTATCTTCTTCATAAAAACCAACTTTTTTCCTAGCTACCATTAGTTCTGAGAAAGGGTCACCGGACCCGAAATGTTAACCATGATTTCTCTCCACAGATGCTGCCTGAGTTTGTGAAGAGAGAAATACTTTATATTTCAAGTACAGCATGACTCTTTTTCCGAACTCAGCTGATCCGGTTATTTCTCGCACAGATATATTGAACCAATAATAAGCATTTTTCCATTCCATCTTAATAAACTTTGTCTTTTCAAATTGATGTGCCATAAACACATACCAGTATTCTGACAAGCCACATATCAATCTTTCGATACTTTTGCATCCATGGGAGCTGAGTATGTAGGGCACGATAAGTAAAGAATAAAGCCACGTAATTGGTGAAAGCAATCAAAGCAAGGAAAGCGAGTGCAGGAATAATGTACCTGAAATAAAGGGAAAAAAATCAGATCAAACACTGATATGGAAAGCTGCTGAGGAAAATGAAACTCAACGGGAGAATTAACATTTACATAGTCGGTGCAACTTTTTTTTTAGAAGCAGGTCGACATTCACCCTGTTTGTTTATAATAGCGACACTGCTATACTTAATATTGGGTCTGTTCCATACACAAATGGGTTCCAATTCTCCTGCTTCACTTTTTATGAAAAGGAAGAAGGAAGGAGTCTGCCTCCTCTACATATTTAAACTTGAATCTTCTGCTCTGAAGACCATATTGCTTAAAGTTCAAATTCATAGTTGTGGATTGGGATATAAGTTAAACTTGTACATGAAAAAGACCTACAGCAATCTTCCTTTTTGAAAAATTGAACCTCATACAAGAAATTAAGTTAGTAGTTTACTCTTAGCTGATGATTCAACTGTTTTACATTACTTTCTAAAAACTCTGTCCTTCCTGGCATATGGTCCCACAAGATCTAGTTTCCCATTATCGCTGTCAAAGTTAGACTCCAAATACTGAGTCCAGTTTTGGGCAGCATGCTTTATGAAAAATGCCTCAATTTTCAAAGTCTGTGGAAGAGACAAATTGGAATATCATTAGCGATGAGTAGCTTCAGTCATGTGGGAAGACTAAAGTTGTGATTAACCTTCCCTGCACTAAGACAGACAAACACTGATTTCAAAAGGTGCTCAAAGTTTTCAGGGGGTCAATAAATAGTATATAGGACAAAACTGTTTCTATTGGCAAGTGGGTTGGTAACCAGAAAAGACAGATGTAAAGAAACTGGCAGACGGAACTAAGAGAGGTATTTATTTTTCCCTTTCAGAATTGTTACCAAAGGTGTGCTATGGATCCTCCATTCCTTCAAGGTCTGGCTCATTTTATGCAGTCACTTTTTTGTCTGTTTCAATATACCAATAATAAATTAAAAGCAGTGTTGGAAATACTCAGCGGTCTGGTGGCACCATCAAAGAGGAAAACAAAGTTAACATTTTAAATTGACTCTGACGTAGAATGTTTTCTTTATTTATTTGTGGGATGTGGGCGTTGCTGGCTAGCCAGCATTTATTACCCGTCCCAAGTTTCCCATGAGCGGGTGGTAGTGAACTGCCTTCTTGAACTGCTGCAGTCCACCTGTTGTGGTTTCATACATAATGTCGCTTGGGAGGGAGTTCCAGGATTTTGACCCAGCGACAATGAAGGTACGGCGATATATTTCTAAGGCTGATGAGTGGCTTGGAGGGGAACTTTCAGTTGGCAGTGTTCCCATATATCAGCTGCCTTGCCCTTTTAGATAGTGTCATGTGTTTGGAAGGTGTTGTCTGAGGATCTCTGGTGATTTTCTGTCGTGCTTCTTGTAAATAGTAACATACTGCTGTTACTGAGCATCGGTGGTGAAGGGAGTGAATGTTTGAGGAAGTGGTGTCAATGAAGCGGGTTGATTTGTCCTGCTTGGTGTCCAGCTTTTTGAGTGTTGTTGGAGCTGTGCTCATACTGGCAAAGGGGTAGGATACCATCACACTCCTGATTCTGCCTTGTAGATGATGGATACGCTTTGGGAGATCAGGAGGTACGTCACTCGCCTCAGCTTCCGAACTGCTCTTGTAGCCACTGTGGCAGGTTTATGTGGCAGGTCCAGTTGAGTTTCTTGTCAATGGTAACACCAAGGATCTTGGTAGTGGGGATTTCAGTGATGGTAGCACCATTGAATGTCATGGACTGATGGTTAGATTGTTTCTTATTGCTGATGGTCATAGCCTGGCATTTGTGTGGCATGTATGTTATTTGCTACTTTTCAGTCCAAGTCTGGATATTATCCAGACCTTGTTGCTTTTGAACATTGTTATGACACGGGGTAAACTCTCCTGCTTAAGGTAAACCAGCAACACAGAAAAGATTTATCCTGTGCAGCAATCTGTGAAAATTCGAGAGGCCAAGATCTATTTAAAGTAAAAATTAACAAATTTATTTCTTAAAGTAGAACAGAGAATAATTAACTAACAACTATTTACAACTCCTTCCTCTAACCTATCTTTTACCTTCCCTTCTCTAATACTAGTCCAATAAAATCCCCGATTACGAGTTACAAAACAAAACTTCTTATCTCAAAACTAGGCAGCTTTCGGTTCTTCTCTGTATTTTGGTCTTCTTTTCTTCTTGGGGATTCTGCTTCATAGGTTACTGATTGATAACGGTACCTTTAAGACAGCTATTTTTCTGGACAGTGTACAGATATCATTGGCTTGGCAGTTCTCCTCTCAACTGTTCAAATTTCCCAAGTCTTATACTCCCAGAACATGGGATTGTGTCATTGGCTTTTAAGATTGTCAATATACTAAATTCAAACTTGATTGGAATTTGGGTTTTTTGGGGTATAATTTAAACTGACTGGCTGAATTTGAATTTGTATTTTATTGTCTCATAGCAACTCAGCAAGTGCTATCAGTTCTGAACCAAATGTTACATTGTATTTTATTGAGAACACTTGGTGCTATCACTGCTAGCTTTTAACTCTTTAAAGGTACAGTACGCCCACATCTTCATAACAACATGGACTGACTGCCTTGGTATCTGAGGAATCACAAATGGCGCTGAACATTGCGCAATAATCAGCAAACATTCCCACTTTTGACCTTATGATGGCGGGAAGGTCATTGATGAGTAGCTGGGGACACTGCCCTAGGCCATAAGATCATAAGACATAGGAACAGAAATTAGACCATTCAGCCCATCAAGTCTGCTCTGCCATTCAATCATGGCTGATAAGTTTCTCAATCACATTCTCCTGCTTAGAACATAGAACATTACAGTGCAGTGCAGGCCCTTTGGCCCTTGATGTTGCACTGACCTGTGAAACCAATCTGAAGCCCATTTAACTTACACTATTCCATTATCATCCATATATTTATCCAATGACCATTTAAATGCTCTTTAAGCTGGCAAGTCTACTACTGCTGCAAGCAGGGCATACCATGTCCTTACTACTCTCTGAGTAAAGAAACTACATATGACATCTATCCTATATCTATCACCCCTCAACTTAAAGCTATGTCCCCTCATGCTAGCCATCACCATCTGAGGAAAAAGGCTCTCACTGTCCACCCTATCTAATCCTCTGATCATCTTGTATGTCTCTATTAAGTCACCTCTTAACATTCTTCTCTCTAATGAAAACAGCCTCAAGTCCCTCAGCCTTTCCTCATAAGGCCTTCCCTCCATACCAGGCAATTTCCTGGTAAAGCTCCTCTGAACCCTTTCCAATTCTTCCACATTCTCCCTATAATTTGGCAACCACAACCGTATGCAATACTCCAAGTGTGGCTGCACCAGCGTTTTGTACAGCTGCAACATGACCTCATGGCTCCGAAACTCAATCCCTCTACCAAAGAAACATGACATACCATACACCTTCCTAACAACCCTATCAACTGGGTGGCAACTTTCATGGATCTATGCACATGGACACTGAGATCTCTTTTGCCCAGTACTCTGTATTTCTTCCAAAAATGAATCACATCACACATTTCAGCATTAAACTCCATTTGCCACCTCTCAGCCCAGCTTTTCTATGGCCCTCTGTAACCTGCAACATTTTTCCACTTTACTGAAGTCCACATACACTACATCAATTGCTTTACCCTCATCCACCTGCTTGGTCACTTTCTCAAAGAACTCAATAAGGTTTATGAGGCATGACTTACCCATCACAAAACCATGTTAACTATCCCTAATCAAATTATTCCTTTCTAGATTATTATAAATCCTATCTCTTGTAACCTTTTCCAATACTTTACCCACAAGTGAAGTAAGGCTCACTGGTCTATAATTACCTGGATCATCTCTACTGCCCTTCTTGAACAAGGGGACAACATTTGCAATCCTCCAGTCTTCTGGCACTATTCCTGTAGACAATGATGACATAAGGATCAAAGCCGAAGGCTGTGCAATATCCTTCCTAGACTACCACAGAATCCTAGGATAAATCCTATCCAGCCCAGGGGACTTATTTTTTTCACACTTTCCAAAATTGCTAACACCTCTTTTTGCGAACGTCAATCCGGTCTAGTCAAATAGCCTGTATCTCAGTATTCTCCTCAACAATGCTGTCTTTTTCCTGTGTGAATATTGGCAAAAAATATTCACATAGTGCCTCTTTTATCTTCTCGGACTCAACGCACAACTTCCCACTACTGTCCATTACTGGCTCTAATCTTACTCCAGTCATTCTTTTATTCCTGACATACCAATAGAAAGCTTTAGGGTTTTCCTTGATCCTATCTACCAAAGATTCTCATGTCCCCTCCTGGCTCTTCTTCTGGCTCTTCTTCCTCCGCATAACTCTTGATCTGCTTGACACTCAAGAACTTATCTATCTCAGTCTTAAATATACTCAATGATCTGGCCTCCACAGCCTTCTGTGGCAATGAATTTCATAGATTCACCACTCTCTGGGTGATAATGTTTCTCTTTATCTCCGTTCTAAAAGGTCTTCCCTTTACTCTAAGGCTGTACCCTCGAGTCCTATTCTCTCCTAACAATGGACACATCTTCCTAACATCTACTCTGTCCAGGCCATTCAGGATTCTGTATGTTTCAATTAGATCTCTCCTTATCCATCAAGTATACACCTAAGTCCTCAAATATCATTCGCATGTTAAGCTTTTCATTCCTGGGACCATCTCGTGAACCTCCTCTGAACATGCTCCAGGGCCAGTACATCCTTCCTGAGATATGCGTACAATACACCAAATGTGGTTTGATCAGAGCCTCAGAAGTACATCCCTGCTTTTATATTCTAGTCCTCTCAAAGTAAATGCCATAATTACATTTGCCTTCCTAAGTACTGACTCAGCCTGCAAGTTTACCTTGAGAGAATCCTGGACTAGAACTCCCAAGTCTCGTTGCACTTCAGACTACTGAATTTTCTTCCCAGTTAGAAAATAGTCCATGTCTCTACTCTTCCTACCAAAGTGCATGACCTCATACTTTCCCACATTGTACTCCATCTGCCACTTCTTTGCACACTCTCCTAAACTGTCCAATTCCTTCTGCAGCCTCCTCACCTATATGTCCCTCTACCTATCTTTGTATTGTCTGCAAACTTAGCCAAAATGCCCTCAGTTCCTTCATCTAGATCATTAATGTATGGAGTGAAAAATTGTGGTCCCAACACTGAGCCTTGTGGAACACCACTTGTCACCAGCTGCCATCCTGAAAAGGGCCCTTTAATCCCCACTCTCTGCTTTCTGCCAGTCAAGCCTCTATCCATGCTAGCACCTTGCCTCTGATACCATAGGCTCTTACCTTACTCAGTAGCCTCCTGTGTGGCACCTTGTCAAAGGCCTTCTTGAAGTCCATGTCGGTAACATCCATCAGCTCTCCTTGATCTAACCTGCTTGTTCCTGCCTCAAAGAATTCTCAAAGATTTGTCAGGCATGACCTCTCCTTGATGAAACCATGTTAACTTTGCTCTATTCTACCATACATTTCCAAGTATTCAGAAATCTCAACCTTCACAATAGATTCTAGGATCTTATCTACAACCGAGGTTAGGCTAATCGGTCTGTAATTTTCCCTCTTTTGCCATACTCCCTTTTTAAACAGAGGTGTCACATTAGTGATTTTACAGATCTCTGGGACCCTTTCTGATTCTACTGATTCCTGAAAGATCATCACTAATGCGTCCAATATCTCTTCAGCTATTTCCCTTCGAACTCTGGGTGTAGTCCATCTGGTCCAGATGACTTATCCATCTTCAGGCCATTCAGTTTTTCTAGCATCATCTCCTTGGTGATGGCCACCATACTCAGCTCTGCCCCCTCACGTTCTTGAATTTTTGGGATATTACTCATGTCTTCTACCGTGAAGACTGATGCAAAGTAATTGTTCAGTTCCTTAGTCATTTTCTTGTTCCTCACTACTATATCTCCAGCATCATTTTCCAGTGGCCCAAAGTCCACTTTTGCCTCACTTCTGCTCTTTATATGTCTAAACAAACTCTTCCTTTATATTACTGGTTAGCTTACTCTCATATTTAATCTTCTCCCTCCTTACTTATTTTTTTGATGCCCTCTGATGGTCTTTGTCAGCTTCCCAATCCTCTGGTTTCCCACTGCCCTTCACCACATTATATGCTTTCTCAATCACTTTTATGCTTTCCCTGACTTCCCTAGTCAGTCTTGGTTGCCTCATCCTCCCTGTTCCATGCTTCTTTTTCTGAGGGATGAATCTCTGCTGTGTCTCCTGAATTGCTCCCAGAAACTCCTGTCATTGCTGTTCCACTGTCTCTCCGGCTGGCTCCTCTCCCAATCAGTTCTATCCATCTCCTCCCTCATGCCTCTGTAGTTGCCTTTATTCAGCTGCAACGCCATTACCTCTGATTTTATCTTCTCCCTCTCAAATTGCAGAGTAAATTCAATCACATTATAATCACTGCCTCAAAGGGTTCCTTCTCCTTAAGCTCCTTTATCAAGTCTAACTCATTGCACAACACTAAATCCAGTATTGCCTGTTCCCTAGTGGGCTCCACCACAAGCTGTTCCAAAAAGCCATCTCGCAGTCATTCCACAAATTCCTTTCCTTGCAATCCACTACCAACCTGATTTTTCCAGTCCACCTGCATATTGAAAGCCCCTATGATCACTGTAACTTTGCCTTTCCCAATCATCATTTCTGTCTTCTGGTGTACCTTATGCCCCAGCTCCTGACTACTGTTTGGAGACCCGTACGTAACCCCAACTATGTTTTTTTTTTTCACTTTTGCAGTTCCTAAATTCTCCCCACACAGATTCTACACCATCTGACTGTACTTTATTTCTTATTATTGATTTAATATCATTTCTTACTAACAGGGCAACCCCATCTCCACTGCCCACCTACCTATCTTCTCAATAGGATGCATATCCTTGTATATACAGCTCCCAATCCTGATACCCTTGCAGTCACGTCTCCATGATGCCCATCCCATGTTACACCTGCCAATTTTGATCTGTGCCAACAAGCTCATTTACTTTATTCCTTAAACTGCGTGCATTCAGATCTAAAACCTTCAGTCATATATTAATCATCACTCTTCTCATTGTTATTCGTTTGTCCAGTGTACTTGAAGTTTGATTGCTAACCATTTCCATACACTTTGTCCTATTTGTGTCAGTGCTGAAGATTTTAATAACTTCTCCTGACTTCAAGCTTTCTAATTTCTTCTGTAAATGAGCACTCCACTCCCCCTTACCCATTTAGTTTAAATCCCTGTCTACAGCCCAAGTGATACTGTTCGCTAGGATTCTGGTCCCAACATGGTTCACATGAAGACCGTTCCATCAGAACATGTCCCTTCTTCCCCAGCACTGGTGCTCTGAGGAACTCATGCAGAGATGTTCAAGAGATCAGACGACTGACCTCCAATAATCAGAACCATTTTGCTATGTGCCAGTATGACTGCAACCAGCTGAAAGTTTGACCCCTGATACCCATTGATTTGCTCGGGTTCCTTGATGCCAGACTTGGTGAAAAGTTGCCTTGCTGTCAATGGCTATCTCTCTCACCTCACTTCTGGAATTTAGCTCTTTTGTCCATGTTCGAATCAAGACTGTGATAAGATTAGGAGCTGAGTGGCCCTGGTGGAACCACTGTTGATTTCTTCCATCATTTTACTGATATAACTATTATGTCCATAACTTCCTGTGATATTATCAATTTGAATCACCACATTCCCCTGCAACACCTGCTTCCTGGGTGGTGTCCATTTACTGTCTCATCTGAAAGACATCGCTTCTCAGTGTACTGCACTGAAGTGTCAGCTTGCATTTGTACAAACCCTTGAACCCAGAGCCTTCTGACTCAAAGTCAAGGCAGCCACGATAAGAACATAATGAGAACTAAAGAAAATCAAGACACATCAATTCAGTAGCACAACAAAGGTACACATACTGTAATGTCCAGTCTGTAGGAATAAAATGGAGAAATTCAAACCGGTAATTGAAATATAAAGGTAAGAGTTTTAATAAAGAGCCATACCTGACTCAAAATGTCAACACTGTCTCTAATTTTCTGTACACACCGCCAGACCTTCTAGTACTTCCAGCACTTTCTGTTTTTAATTTATCACAGTGTTAACAGCTTTAACTACAACTGGAAAACCTGACTGCAAAAACTCAGCTCGACCTTGCTGTAGGGGACTTCCGCATATCAAAAGCTCCTTCCACTGTTGTTATGCTCTTTTCCACCCTCATCCATTGGGCAGAAAATACAAAAGTTTGAAAATATGTAACAACAGATTCAAGAACAGCTTCTTCCTTGCTGTTATCAGACTTTTGAATGGACCTCTTATATACTAGAATTGACCTTTCTCTGCACATTTTCTGCAGCAGTAACACTACATTCTGCATTGTTTTCTATTACCCTGGTGTACTTACATAAGCTACAATTTGCTTGGATACCACTCAGAAAAATACTTTTCTCTGTATCTCAGTACATGTGACAATAGTAAATCAAATCAAATATCTTACTGGTACCCCTCATGTGCTAAACTTTTGCCAGGGCCTTTCAGATTGTATGATGTTTCAGTGTTGTGACAGCAATGAAGAATTAGGATCTCATAAATGAGAGTGAATGAGGAAGGAATAAAGGCTGAATTTAAATCTCATACAGGAAGAAAGTTAAAGAGAAGACTAAATTTGAGAGAGAGGGGAAGAGGGCAAGGAAAATTAAATTTGAAATTTGAAATATTAAATTCTATTAAATCTCCAGCAATTGACTATACACACCAATAGGACTGAACAATATCAATTGTTCCCAGTTTGAGCTAAAGAATTTGAACAAAATTGCATTAAGTATCGTGTCATTCACAAAGCATCTTACATGATAAACAGTAACATTTTGCAGTGAGTTCAATGGCAAATAAATGGGCAAATTCGGAGTAAGAAGTCAGTTGTATGGTGTAAGAGAAACTGCACACCATTCAACTGACCAGGAAGTTCACGAGGTTTTGAAATTGTGATTAGCTCTTAATCTCCTGAACTTGTTGATCAAATTGTAATTAATAAGAGTGTGCTATTACTAAATCAATATTCAGAGGAGAAGCAGAATCAGCCAGAAATGCTCTATTGATGGAAGCACTATATTTTCAATAGAGTGGTGTAAAAATAATACAGGTTCATTTGAGTCAAATAGGTGGAGATCAAAGATAAGAAAGGATTGATTCATTTGTTGGACCTTTAAGGATTAGAAAAGACATCCTTGCAGCAGGTTTGATTGTATCTGAAATATTACTTACAGTTTTGGACACAACCTCTCAGGAATCTGATCCCTATTGTGATTCCATTTATACACGTTAATCCAAAATTCATTATTAGTCAACAATAAAATGATAATTGTCCAACTTGTATTACCAAATTATCTGAGCACCTTCAACATATTTTGGACAGAGAACTCCAGGTCCCCATATACAGATTTATTTTTAGCAGATGTGTTGATCTGGCACTTTTAGTTTTCTATCTACTCTGCAAGGTAATACATATTAGCATTGGCCTTACTCCTGATTGTAATACTGCTGACCCTCTAAAATTGGTGACTATGATCAAGCGTTGGAAAAGAAGATTGAACAGAAATCAAACTGCAGATTGCCATTAAATAAATTTACGGCCATTTTTGATTTGGGTGGGGAATGGAGTAACTAAAACCTTGGGTATAGTTGACATTTTGGAGTAACACAACAGGTTGGTCCCAATAAAAACTGAATTTTCCATGGATTTATCCTGCTTTCCCCAGTGGTGGTAGATAGCAGAGAAAAAGGCATCAGTTTTACAGGGAACACATATACCTCGCAATGGCCCTGTTCAAAGCACAAAGGAACAACTTCTTATTGTTTTACAGAAAACAGAGTAAATTAATTCATTTTACTATCAAGCTTTCTACATTCATAACTTGAGAGAAATAGCATTGCATTACCTGTCATTGTTACATGACACAATCTTTTAACAATCACTTAGCCTTGTTCAACTTTCCATGTTAGATTACTCTTCCCTCCCAACTGGAAACCTTTTAACAAATGGCAAAATTTTGCTGTACAAACAGCTTCACTAAAAGTGGGAACTGTTAATTCCTGAGAGATCTCCTAAAGCTGAGGAAGAAGGTAACCATGCAAATTCCAGCATCTTGGTAGAATATTAACACACTCTGCCATATTCAAAACGACAGCATTTACTACAAGAATAATCATGGCAATCTTATTGAATATGATTGAAGTAGCTTTCTGTCACTTACTCTCTATCCCAAAGAAAAAGCCAACCTATGTTCAAAAGATTGTTTGTAATCCAAATGATGTAAAAAGGGCACGATAGTATGGAAGGCATCCATGTAAGGGCACTCCTGTGTGAATACATATTAAGAAGAAACAAATTAATAACAATGGTGCATTTGTTTGTAAGACTGGAAAAAATCAAAATATAATAAGTTGCCATTAGATAGCACCTTATACACCCTCCAGGAGACTACCCCACCTTCCTTGCTTTTCTACTTGACACTCTTATTAATAAAGCCCAGGATTCCATGTTTTGTTAAAGACGGTCCACCTACCCTGCCACTTTCACTGATTTTTAATATTTACCCCTGACCGTGCAGATAAAGACCATTCTTGATTGAGTTTTTTGAAGAAGTAACAAAGAAGACTGATGAGGGCAGAGCAGTAGATGTGATCTATACGGACTTCAGTAAGGTGTTCGACAAGGTTCCCCATGGGACACTGATTAGCAAGATCAAATCTCATGGAATAAAGGCAGAACCAGCCATTTGGATACAGAACTGGCTCAAAGGTAGAAGACAGAGGGTGGTGGTGGAGGGTTGTTTTTCAGACTGGAGGCCTGTGACCAGTGGAGTGCCACAAGGATCGGTGCTGGGTCCTCTACATTTTGTCATTTACATAAATGATTTGGATGCGAGCATAAGAGGTATAGTTCGTAAGTTTGCAGATGACACCAAAATTGGAAGTGTAGTGGACAGCGAAGAGAGTTACCTCAGATTACAACAGGATCTGGACAGATAGGCCAATGGGCTGAGAAGTGGCAGATGGAGTTTAATTCAGATAAGTGCGAGATGCTGCCTTTTGGGAAAGCAAATCTTAGCAGGACTTATACACTTAATGGTAAGGTCCTAGGGAGTGTTGCTGAACAAAGAGACCTTGGAGCGCAAGTTCATAGCTTCTGGAAAGTGGAGTCACAGGTCAATAGGATAGTGAAGAAGGCATTTGGTATGCTTTCCTTCACTGGTCAGAGTATTGAGTACAGGTGTTGGGAGGTCATGTTGCGGCTGTACAGGACATTGGTTAGGCTACTGTTGGAATATTGCATGCAATTCTGGTCTCCTTCCTATCGGAAAGATGTTGTGAAACTTGAAAGGGTTCAGAAAAGATTTCCAAGGATGTTGCCAGGGTTGGAGGATTTGAGCTACAGGGAGAGGCTGAACAGGCTGGGGCTGTTTTCCCAGGAGTGACAGAGGCTGAGGGGTGACCTTATATAGGATAACAAAATTATGAGGGGCATGGATAGGATAAATAGACAAAGTCTTTTCCCTGGGGTCGGGGAGTCCTGAACTAGAGGGCATAGTTTAGGGTGAGAGGGTAAAGATACAAAAGAGACCTAAGGGGCAACATTTTCACGCAGTGGGTGATACGTGTATGGAATGAGCTGCCAGAGGATGTGGTGGAGGCTGGTACAATTGCAACCTTTAAGAGGCATTTGGATGGGTATATGAATAGGAAGGGTTTGGAGGGATATGGGCCGGGTGCTGACAGGTAGGACTAGATTGGGTTGGGATATCTGGTCGGCATGGACAGATTGGACCAAAGGATCTGTTTCTATGCTGTACATCTCTATGACTCTGTGACTCTATTCAGCCCATCAAGCCTGCACCCTGAAGTCTCTCCGAAGTGCATCCCACCCAAATTCAGACCCCCCACCCTATCTCCATAACCTCACATTTACCTTGGTTAATCCATTTAGTGTGCACATCCCTGTGGCTATGAGACAATTTAGCATGGCCAATCCACCTAACTCACATAGCTTTGGACTGTGGGAGGACACTGGAATACTCAGCAGAAACCCACTCAGAGAAAAGATGCACTCTTCATATACAGAATCACCCAAGGCTGGGATCAAACTCAGGTCCCAGGTACTGTGAGGCAGCAGTGCCAACCACTGTGTCATCATGCCACCTTTATTTGTAGCCTTTATTTCAATTACATCTTCCTATTCTTTCAACAAACTGAGTCCTTCACATTTATTTGTAATAAACTTTATCTGTCAATTGTCTGCCCATTCCTCCACCTGTGTGATGACCTTTTGAAGTCTATCAATATTCTCCCTACGGTTTACTATACTTCCAGGTTTTGGGTCCATCCACATTAGCACACAAACTATTATCTAACAACAACAGAATGCACGACTTTAACATGGGAAGTGAATCATATTTGATTACCCTGGTGCCCTTATTCATTTACTTTTAATTCAACCTTTTTTAAAATTACAAAATAGGTAACTGGTGTCATTGGTTGATAAACATTTATCTTTGTTGCTCTTGATTTAGCTGCAGACTGCATATGGTCTTGACTTTCATTTAATATTTAATTGGTGATTATGTTAGTTGAAGGAAACTAAAATGTCCACAATCTGCAGCCAATCTACTATTCTACAATTACACTTTACATCTGCAGTAATTTTTATTCCATTATATTCTTAACAGCTAGTGGAATGACCTGACCAATTGCCTCACTCTGCAAGTGCTAATACGATTCACTGATTTTGGAATATGTGTCTCAGGAACAGGAGTAGGTAATTTAGACATTCAAGCCTGTTCCACCATGATTGGTCTAGTTGTGGTCTTAGTTCTACTTTCCCATCTACCCTGAACCCTGACCCTGATTCCATTAACCCTCATTCCTTGGTCTAACAGAAATCCAACTCAGCCCTGAATGAGTTCAACAGCCCAATCTACACTGCACTGAGGGAAGGAACCTTATTCTAGACTGCAACCCCAATTTCTGGACTCCCTCACAAGGAAAAACATCCTTTCAGGCTGTTAAGTTCCCTCAACATACTATAGATCTCAATAAAGATGACACCTTATTCCTCTGAACATACAATAGGTAAATGCCCAGCGTGTTCATGGTGAAATAACATTTTCATTACAGGAATAAATCACATGAGTAAGTGTTTAAAAAAAAGCTGTGGACTGAAATGAGTGGACTAGGTTGTTTTAAAATCAATGTTTGATTCTGTGATCACGCATTTGCAGGCACTGTGTGAAGTTTGCAGATAACACCAAAATTGGAGGCGTAGTGGACAGCAAAGAAGGTTACCTCCCATTACAGTGGGATCTTGATCAGATAGGCCAATGGGCTGAGGAGTGGCAGATGGAGTTTATTTTAGATAACCGCGAGATGCTTCATTTTGGGAAAGCAAATCTTAGCAGAACTTATACACTTAATGGTAAGGTCCTAGGGAGTGTTGGTGAACGAAGAGACCTTGGAGTGCAGGTTCATAGCTCCTTGTAATTAGAGTTTGGTAAGGTCTTAGGGAGTGTTGGTGAACGAAGAGACCTTGGAGTGCAGGGTCATAGCTCCTTGTAATTAGAGTTGCAGGTAGATAGGATAGTGAAGAACTCTTTGAACAAGAATTAGTTGGAGCTACGTTTGTAGATGACACCAAAATTGGAAATGTAGCGGAGAGTGAAGGTTACCTCAGATTACAATGGGATCTTGATCAGATGGGCCCATTGACTCATGGAAGAAGGTGTTTGGTATGCTTTCCTTTATTGGTCAGAGTATTGAGTACAGAACATTGGTTAGGCCACTTTTGGAATATTGCGTGCAATTCTGGTCTCCTTCCTTTTGGAAGGATGTTGTAAAACTTGAAAGAGTTCAGAAAAGATTTACAAGGATGTTACCAGGGTTGAAGGATTTGAGCTATAGGGAGAGGCTGAATAGGCTGGGGCTGTTTTCCTTGGAGTGTCAGAGGCTGAGGGGTGACCTTATAGAAGTTTATAAAATCATGAGGTACATGGATAGGATAAATAGACAAAGTCTTTTCCTGGGGTGGAGGAGTCCAGAACTAGAGGGCATAGGTTTAGGATTAGAGGGGAAAGATAAAAAAGAAACCTAAGGGGCAACTTTTTTACGCAGAGGGTGGTATGTGTATCAGAGAAAGTGGTGGAGGCTAGTACAATTGCAACATTTAAAAGGCATCTGGATGGGTATATGAATAGGAAGGATCTGGAGGGATATGGGCTGGGTGCTGGCAAATGGGACTAGATTGGGTTGGAATATCTGGTTGGCATGGATGAGTTGGACCGAAGGGTCTGTTTCCGTGCTATACATCTCTATGACTCTGTGATGATGATTTAGAGCCCAGGGGTACACAATGCAAACCTTTGTTGACTTCACAAAGTTGACTGGTGTATGGACTAGTTAGCAGTCATCAATGATAGAGATCTTTTTACCAGCCAACAATTGTGATTGGTTCTCAAGACACTCAACAGCTTGGAGTTGGGAACACTTCATACAGAGAGGGCGAGACAGATAGAGAAAGAGAAACATTTTCAATTCTTACCCAGCTCAGGAGTGGCCTCTCCACTCTCTATAATCAAAACACATTGTCCACCTGAAGGAACCAGCTTATCTTTCATGTAATTGTTATAGGTTATAGTGGCACAGTGGTTAGCACTGCTGTCTCATAATGCCAGGGATCCAGATTCAATTGTGTGAAGTTTGTATGTGTCTCCTGTGTCTGCATGAGTCCCCACTGGGTGCTCTGGTTTCCTTCCACAGTCCAAAGATGTGCATGTTAGGTGGATGTGCCATGCTAAATTGCCCCATAGTGTGTAGGTTAGGTGGGTTAGCAATGGTAAATGAGGGGTTACAGGGCGTTTGGGTAGGATACTCTTTGGACGGTCTGTGTAGACTTGATGGGCTGAATGGCCTATTTCCACACTGTAGGCATTCTATGGTGTTTCAATTAATAAATGAGAGATCTTATATAAGGGAACAAGCCGCTTTTGTCTCTTATCAACTAGTGGAAGCATCTGAGGAGAAAACTGAAGCAATGTGCTGGCCAGCAGGAGAGTGATAAAGATTATCTCAATAACAGAACCTGGGAACAAAGACCACTGAACTGTATTTCCAGTTTTGATCCCCTCTGCCCTTAACCTATCTAACTCTGTCTGTTTGTCTGTGTTGTAATTAGTAGTATTAAATGCTGATGGTTCATAAGTACTTATCTGTAGCTCGTGTCTAATTACAAGCAATAAATAATCATTCTTGTTTGTGTATAAACCTTTATGTCAACTTGGGTTTACCCGAAAATCAGGTATTTTGGTGAACTTTGCATAATTTTAAAATCTTTAACTTTTGTGATGACATTGGGAATAGTGGGACTTGAATTCCAGCATGTTATCTAGTTGAGTTGTAACACGAACCTTCTTTAAACTGCTTCCAATATAATTATCTCTCATTTTCAAAAACAAGGACACCAAAGCTGTACATAATACTCTGGGATTTGAGTTGCAGTCTCTCATAACCATGTCCTGTTATAGATATAATTGTTTGCCAGTCTTTTAAATCATTGAACAAATCACAAGGTCATGGTATTTTGTTGATGTTTGGTCCTTGCTCCAGCTTTGTTGCTTAGAGACAACTAAATAAATCCTCAAAACAGTTAAAGGGATTTATAGTGGAATCTAATTGATGGGTATTAAATCCTTGGTACCTCAATTGGCCAGACCCCAAAAGCAGGCTTGAGGATTGATGCTTAACTAATCCATCACTGATACAGACAGCACAGTAACTTGACACTAACTCATACAATTGATCTCTGGGCTAGAGTTGAATAACTTACTGAGTGGTTTTGTTGAGGCAAGGCTTAGTGAACCAATCAAAGCCAGCTTTGTTTCTGTTCAGGAGAAGCAGCTACTTGTGGAAGGCAGTCTGAACAGGAAGCAAGGCAAATTATATTGCGCTGGGGAAGAGATCATGTTCAAAAATTTTCTGACACTGCACTGAACAACTTGTGGAGATTGAAGAGAAAACATCTTTCCAAATAGGACCACTTTCAGACAAACTTTCCAATGGCAATGACAGCAGACATTGTTGGTTGATGTCAGAATTCTCATTCAAAGGACCTGGTCACAATGCTACACAAGAGCTCAGACCAGTCATAAAAATTATTTAGTGCACTGTCAAAGACAACTGCACCTGTCACCTCACATTCGACTCAATGTACCAAACACTGATTCCTCACTAGCCCAATTTTCATAAATCAAACTAGCATTCATACCTTCAGTTTGAGTGACATACACTTAGCACCGCTGCAACTCTCATAACCACATTTCATACGCTGCCAGGTCACTCATTGTACTAAACTCGTTAACCTCCCTGGGAAGGTTTAAATCTGATGATCTTCAACTCCATTTTCCTGCTTTTCACCATAATCCTAAATTCCTTTGCTAATTAAACATCTATCTCAGCCTTGGATATGTTAACAACCCAGCTCAACACCTTTCTGTAATCAAAAATTTCTACATACTCACTACTGACTGAGAGAAGAAATTCCTCCTCAGCTCTGGGTGAACCTGTACTCTAATACAATCTGGAGATAACTGGCAGAGAACAAGCATGACGGTTTTGGAGAAGACTTTGCGACTCAATTTTGGAGCAGACATCACTGTTGCTGTGGCCAGAGGGAGAACTGAAATAATCAAAAGATGATGGAATCATCACACCTAAATTCTTATCCACTTATCTCTCATTCTATAATTACTTCTGATTTACAATCTTCAGATGGGTAACTCTGGCTTACCTCCCCATATCCTTTAACCTTCTCTTTGAGATACTCCAAGAACTGCCACCTAACCAGTGGTGGGATAAAAGGATAATGAAGGAATGGCACCACAGTCACACCAGCTCAGATACATTGAGTGTAAGTTAAAAGATAGCTTAGAGATGGGATTTCCATGTGGTGAAGATGGTCACAAAGGGCTTGCCACCTGTGCAAGAGTGCTGGGGGTGTCACTTGCTGGAGGCTGAGGGCATATATGAATTCTGCTGCAGAAGACTTTCATAGGATGGCATACAGAAAAAATTGCGCATGGTAGTGATTCATTATCAGACACTAACTTGGCACAGTTGTCTGTACAGAGCTTGCAACTATCCCTAACTGTTGGAAGTGGTGACTAACCTCAGCAGCAGCATCATAGATCTAACTATGATGTACAGTAAGATAGTGAAGGTTTCCACGTCCATTGTGGAATTAATAGAAGCCTCACAAAGTCCAGGGAAGCTCAGATTCCAGTCATACATGGAGATCTTGTTGTAGTGAAAGCTCAAACTACCTTCAAACAAGATGATCATGTTCCAACACAGGCTCAGAATCCTGCTGTCAACCAGTTTCCGGGAAGACTCCCAGTGCCTTCAGAATCAGAACACAGTTTGGGACAATGAATTTAACAATTAGTTGCAGAGTACTTTGAAGTTTACACTCTAGAGTTTTCATTTATTTATTTCTCTTCAGAGTGGAGTGAGTGTTTTTATTAGGAAAGGATAGATTTAAATATTTGCATAATTCAAATTGTCAGTAATCTTTGCATCTGCTTTTGAGCAACTCTGTTTCAGTGATAATCCAGTTATAACTAGTTTGATTTAACTTTATTCTGATCAGTGAAGGAGTGGGACAAGGAGAGCAAACTCAAAGCTCCAACTTCAGTTGAATATTTTGCTCAATTTCAGTCATGTATCCCTCCTCTCTCCTACTTCTTTTCATTTCTTCTAAAGGTGGAGGTCACAGGTCAGGAGGCAGTGACTAAAGTTGACAACCTATGTTTATGTCGAAATAAAATAGCATTTATGGTTTTATTAACCTGATTTCATAGCTCCAGTTATTCCACATCTACCTATTTTTGCACTGCCCTTATGGGTGGAGATTGAACAATATTCAATGATATTCAACGAGCAATCTTAATATGGCACGCGGCTCAATGATTAGCACTGCTGCCTTATAGCACCAGGGACAGGGGTTCAATTCCAGCTTTGGACAACAGTTTGTGTGGAGTTTGCACATTCTCCCTATGTCTGCTTGGGTTTCCTCTGAGTTTTCCGGTTTCCTTCCACAATCCAAAGATGTGCAGTTTAGGTGGATTGGCTATGCTATTTGCCCATATTGTCCAGGGATGTGTGGGTTTGTTGGATTAACCGTGGGAAATGCAGAGTTACAGGGTAGGAGGAGTAAATGTGGGTGGGATGTTTTTGGAGTCAGTGTGGCCTTCTTGGGCCAAATTGCCTGTTTCTACACTGTAGGGATTCTATTCTATGAAAATGCATAGACTAGAGACAATACAGTAAATCCTTTCTATCCACAAAACCATGAATTCACCTAACACACCAAAAAAAAACAACAAAAATTAATATCAGCAGGCAAAAATTGCACATTCATGATATTTTAAACTATTTTAAACTTTTAAACAATTTTTTTATCAAGGTCAGCATTCTCAAATTTCATCATTCATGTGGGTTCTCAGGAACAGAACACATGCAGATACAGAGGAATGAATGTAGTTACATTAATTGGAGCACCATGTTACCTTCTGCATAATCCAATGCATGCATACAGAAGCCATACAGCTTGCCAGGTATAAATAACTCCCCAAATAGAGAAGGTCCATCCTGCAGGGGTCAACTCAGTATCATATTTCTTTGATATGTTTCCAACAGACTGATAAAAAGGTCCTAGCAAATTGACAAATGCTATTATTAGACAACTGAAAATTTGCACGGTCGCAAAATATGAAGGAAAATAACTCTAATTAAATCTAAACAAATACAAACACTGTACAGTGATAACAAATACTTGAGCTGGCTGGTGCAGAATCATGCTAAGGACTTTTTAACCAATTAGTGAAATTAGGTCATGCTCATTTTAGAAATTTCAAAAAGGCAGTGCCTGGAAGGTAGACAGCAATTAGGCTCCTGGGTCTGTCAGCTCCAGGTGGCCACTTTCTCCCTTCTTTTCTATCACTTTTGTCTTCTTTCTTTTCTTTTCTCTTCATCTTCTTCCTGTTGGCAGTGGCGGAAGAGGTGAAATCATGGAGGCGAGAGGCTGGAGCAGGACACTTGGTGACTGATGGTCTAGGCTTGTTGGAGCCAGGGGCTCCTGATTGTGGAATGAATGTAGGGAATCCAGGCATTGACAAGGAGGTGGCTGAAGCGGCAGCGGTATGGTATACCTGAAACAGGGACTCTAGGCATCAGTGAAGTGGTGACTTCAGAAGAACCAAGGACACCTGGTTGTGGTAGACCCTGAGCCAGGATCTCATGGGTGAGGCAGCAGAGAGCAGAGCCAGTGGCTCCTGGTTGTGGTGTGAGTGTGGGTCTGGCACGGGACCCGGCAATGGTGACCCATCCATGGGGCCAGATGCAGCTCACCATGACGGTATAGACAGGAATCACCACTGTACATCGAAAATTCCTCACACTAAGAATTTCTGCAATCATGCTTTAGCCACCAATACCATATTAAATACAAATGAGGACAGTTTGGATAACTAAAGACATATCCTTGAATGCTAAAAACCATCAGAAATAACAGAATTGCATTCTACCACAGTCAATTCCTTCACAATCTTATCATCTACCCATTCCCCACTCTACCAGCACCAACTTTCATTCAATGAAGAAGGCAGGAGGACACATCAGAAGCAGTCCCAAATACACTGAGAAATAAGGTGTCATCCTGAAGCTACAATGCAGGTCAATATATATTCATAATGGCAGAGACAGTGTGTGATATGCAGAGCTACATTAAGAAATGTGACAAATCAACAGATCAGATCTAAGCTCTGCAGTCCGACTACATCCAGTCATGCATGGTGGTAGACAATTATAAAACTCACTGGAAGAGGAACCTCCAGAAATAGCCCCATCCTCATTGAGGCGGGAGCCTAAGACATCAGTGAGAAAGACAATCTTCAGCCAGAAGTGCTAAGTGGATGATCGATCTTGGCCTCCTCCAGAAATCACCAGATAGATGCCAATCTTCAGCTAATTCAATTCACTCCACATGATTAGATTAGATTAGACTAGATTACTTACAGTGTGGAAACAGGCCCTTCGGCCCAACAAGTCCACACCGCCCCGCCGAAGCGCAACCCACCCGTACCCCTACATCTACCCCTTACCTAACACTACGGGCAATTTAGCATGGCCAATTCACCTGACCTGCACATCTTTGGACTGTGGGAGGAAACCGGAGCACCCGGAGGAAACCCACGCAGACACGGGGAGAATGTGCAAACTCCACACAGTCAGTCGCCTGAGGCGGGAATTGAACCCGGGTCTCTGGCGCTGTGAGGCAGCAGTGCTAACCACTGTGCCACCGTGCCGCCCACCGTTCCTTGATGTCAAGGAACTGATGAAGTAACTGGATACTGCAAAAGTTATCATCCCAGCTGTTGTACTGAAGACTGCTAGTCCATAACCAGTCTCAAGACTTGTTTCAGTTCAGCTACAACACTGACATCTACCTAACATCATGTAATATTGTTTGGATAAGACTGGATATGTTCAGTCTTCAAAAGGAAGGACAAATCCAATTATCCAATCAAATAATATAAGGGGTCATTGACAGTGCTATCACATGACATTTGTAAAAGAATATCTTGCTCACTGGCTCTCAGTTTCTTCAGGGCCATTCAGCTCCTGGACAATACAGCCTTGATCAAAACAAAAATAAAGCAGATGCTTTCTAAAGATGAGGTGAGATTGATTGCCCTTGACCTCAAGGCCATTTTGGAAAATATGGCATCAAAGCACTCTAATGAAACTAGATTCTTTAGGAATGAGGTGGGAGGGAACTCTCCATTGATTGGAGTCATATCCAGCCCAAAGGAAGGCAGTAAGGGTTTCTGAAAGTTAACCATCTCATCACAAAACAGAGCAGCAGGCCTTCCTCAGGATACTGTCCTGGGTCCAACTTGTTCAGATGCTTCATCACAGAGCTGAGAAAACTTAATTAACTCAGTCAATGTTGGGTTTACCACAATAAAAATGAATATTTTAGAATCAATGTCAATCTGTCATCTTGAGTAACCTGTTGGTGAAAAAGACTTACAAATATATACAAATCTATTTTTCACTTATATTATGGCATGTTACAAGTTTTAAATTTAAAGAAAATCATCAAAAACTTCTGAAAATTAGTCTTCTTGCATGTAAAAGTCTCAATGCAATCTAACTATAGAACTGCAAAATAGGCAAAATGTATCGACCCTCTCAATGGAAATGAACTCGACTTCGGTGGATATGGAGAACTTTGATGAGTTGTGCCTGCTTCCAACAAGATATTTTTAAAACCAGAGCAAATGAATGCAGCAGCTTATGTGGTGTTGAATGCAATTTTAGCCTGACTTGTTTGCAAACAGAAACTAATACAATCAAGCAGAAGATTGATCCAGACTAACACATTTTTTAATTCTGTTCATCATTGTGGGTTTTAAGTGACCTCAGATAGATCAATATCATGTGCTCAAGTGTTTTCTAGTTTTTAAGGTTGAACCATACTAGCTTTTGGTAAACCTTACCTGACTGTGATCCTCGTCCTGCAAGAGCATTCATAACCAGAGTAATGATGTAGACAACTAAAGCAAGGACCAGAAGACTAATCTTCCAGGGACTCATTTTGGTCGTTGGAGAATCCTAGATAAATATTTTCATTAAGTGATAAGCACGTCAAAAATGCAGAAGAGAAATAGCGTTTTCAGTTACTCTAATACCTTGTTTATCTGACTCTTTAATGCTCCTATAAAGCAACGGTCCTATAATTCATCTTAAGAATTTGAATACAAAAGTACATATGCCAATCCTCCATTACAGTTTAATAATTAGTGATAAATCATTCTTATAACTCACAACATTTTTTTGCTGTGCTGTTACAAAGGTAGACCCTAGCTTTATACTACAGGGCAGGAATACAGGTGCAGAATTGGGAGCCTACATGTACTCTTCATCATTTCTGCCAGTGAATAGCTTGTCGACTCATTATTCTTTATAAATTATCTGATTTCCATGTGAAAGCATTGACTCATGATTGTGCAATATTCTACATTTGGGGCTTCTTTCAAGTATTCAAATTTGTGTAAGTTTTGAAGATAGCCAGCACCACAGTAATCTTAGTTTTACTTTACCCAATGCTCACTTACATGCAGTTCCAACATGAGCTACTGTATAATGGTCAGCAGGGTAGATTTGCTCCTCTATAATTCAAAAAAATGAAGGAATCAATCTGGGGCTTCTTCTAGCTCAGATCTGGTTAAAGTCAGATTAATGTTGGTTCTTGGGGAATTCATAACTTTTGGGCACTAGTACTCATTCAATAAATTCATGAAGGCAGGAAGGACGCACAAGGATTCAATGAGAAAAATACATTAAAATGTATTGATTAGTGCCTACAACATTTTGTAACAAAATACATTGCAGTACTTAGACCACTGAGGATGTTGCTGGTGATCTTATCTGGATGGATTAAAATTAGTCTGTGTCCCAGGCACAATACATTATTGAAATTTCAGTTTAGTCCCCCACGCTTGATTACTATTCAATGGCAATATGATGTAAAGTAAATATATATATACATTTTAAAAAAATTGTTCATAGGATATAGCCATCACTGGCAGGACCAACATTTACTGCCCATCCCTTCCTGCCCTGGAACTGAATCGTTTAACTAGGCCATTTCAGAATCAACTGCATTGCTTTTGGTCTGGAGTCAAATGTATACCAGATTAGGTAAGAATTGGAGATAAACTCTTCTGAAGGAACTGAATCCGATCGATTTTTCCCTGACCATCAGCAGTAGTTAAATGGTCATCATTAGGCCAGCCATTAATCCCATTTGTTTTTAATTGAATCCAAATATCACCATCTACCATAGTGGGTGTACTGATATATGAGACTACCATTTGGGGCATTGTCACTATGTTCACTTTTTCAGCTGAAGATGGAGAACATTTTGCAAGGTCTACCTCAGGTTGCCATTTACCTTGATGACATCCTAATAATAATAATAATAATAATAATAATATGGAAAGCTAATGAAGAACAATAAGTATATAGTCTTAAGAATTTTTTCCAAGGCCAGTGAATACCTAAGAAGGTAACAATGTGTATTACAGGCCATTCAAGTGACATATTTGGGCTATAGAGTCAACAAGACCGGGTTACACCTGTTGGAAGATAAAGTGAGGACAATCAAAGGTGTCCCGGCTCCCATGTCTGTCCAGGAACTTTAGATCATTTCTTGGGCTGGTAACTTACTATGGACAGTTCATACATTACCTGGCATGCATCCTGACACCTTTGCATGAACATTTAAAAAGGGATCGACCTTAGAAATGGTACGTAGACAAGCCCCTAGTAATCATCCTCTAGGGTATTGGCACACTATGATCCAACTCTCATCATCTCTGAAAAAAATCCACAAAGACTGCTCTCCCATCACCAAGTCACTCTTTATTTACATATGAACAGTCCTTGACTTTGGTACTTGACCCTAAATGGGACAGTACTAAGGTCAAGGATTATTCATGTGTTAAAACAAAAGTTAGTTGATGACTAGTCCCTTTGGAGTTATTTGAATGGGACTTGAAACCATGGCCCCAGAAATTTAACCCAGAGCTCTGGATTACAGTCCATTAACATTACCACTATTGCACCTCAAAGTCAGGCAGCAGAATCAATACTGACTGTGATACACTGTTCGTTGAATGCAGCACCAGAAAGTGCTGGGGCAATAATACCAGAACCATTGTTTTCAGTAAAGGAAGGTAAGAGAAAGATACTCGTATGATTGAAATATATAGGGAATATTCTCACCTCTCGAACAACACTCAAGAACCTTGGTGCCATCTAGGACAAAGCAGCTCATTTGGTTGACATCACATCCACAAACATACACTCCCTCCACACACACTGTCAGTAGAGTGTACCATCCACATTACAAAAATTCACCAATGCTCCTTAAACATCCCCTTCCAAACCCACAACCACTAACATCTAGAAGGACAAGGGCAGCAGATACATGGGCACACCACCATCTTCAAGTTTTCCACTAAGCCACTCCCTGTCCTGACTTAGAAATATATTACCATTCCTTCATCGTTGCTGGGTCAAAATCTAAACTCACTTTCTAACAGCATTGACCACAATGAACTACAGTAGAGAAGGAAGGCAGCTCACCTTTTCCAGGGCAACTAGGAATGGACAATAAATGCTGACTCAGCCAGTGATGCTCATATCCCGTGAATGAAAAATATTCACTCCATGCAAAAATGAAAGATGAATGATTTGCTTTGTGCTTCTTTCTCTTTTTCTCTCTCTTTCTCTCTCTCAATTCAATCTTTGTTTCTGTATTGATTTAACATTGAGATCCTCCACGCAAATTCACTGTTTAGAGCTCAATCCTTAAAACTATCTGGTGAGCAAAGTAGAGAGCTCATCCTGTTATCCACCCAACTGCCAGTTGCCCCATTGCTTATGCTGTGTGATAGCTCACAATTCCAACAATGTTCTATGCAAAATGTTTTAAAACTTTAAATTGAGCAAAGAAGTCTGAGTAGTGGAGCATCAGTGAAATGAGCTGCTCCAGAAAAACCTTTAGTGATTTTATTGAAATAAACATCTACTCCAGTGCCATGATTAATTGACCATTTGGTTATTCCAGTAAACTATCCCTCCCACCATTGTTGTGAGCAAAAGTGTATGCACTATTCAAAACATAAATATAATTGCTCAATATTTGCATCGGGTATGAAGGAGTGTTCATGCATGTCACTAAGCTAACAGACTTGTGAGCTTTTGAGTTGTAACATTTGTTATTTAGAGACATCTAGAGGTAATGACATGGGAGAGCAGGACTAGCAACATGTCTCTTCAACCAGAGTTAAGAATGCTCACAGGTAGAAAGAGAATCTGGATCAGGAAATATGAATTACAACCATTAATTCCATGGAAAATTATACCTAGAAAATGAAAAACAGTAAAAGATAGGACGACAAGAGATTTTTAAAAAAATCAAACAAAGGCACTTAAAAAGATAATTAAATTTTCAGGGCCTAAGGATTTTTTTTATAATTCATTCACATGATGTGGGCATTGCTGGTTAGGCCAGCATTTATTGTCATCTCTAATTGCTCAGAAGGCAGTTAAGAGTCAACCACATGTGTGGAATCACATGTAAGCCAGGCCAGGTAAGGATGACATATTTCATTCCCTG
This sequence comes from Chiloscyllium punctatum, assembly GCF_047496795.1. Taxonomy (NCBI): domain Eukaryota; kingdom Metazoa; phylum Chordata; class Chondrichthyes; order Orectolobiformes; family Hemiscylliidae; genus Chiloscyllium; species Chiloscyllium punctatum. The sequence continues at coordinate 80,742,323 of NC_092743.1, forward strand.
AAGGACATTAGTGAAACAATTTGTTTTTTTCTGAAAATTGTTACTGGTTTCATGGTCATTATTAGACTCTTAATTCCAGATTTTTTAAATTGAATCTAAATTCCAACATAGTAGGACTTAAGCACAGCTCCCCATATTATTACTAGGGTCTCCATTCCTGATGAAGGGCTTATGCCTGAAACGTCGATTCTCCCGCTTCTTGGATGCTGCCTGACTTGCTGTACTTTTCCAGCACCATACTCTTGACTCTGATCTCCAGCATTTGCAATCCTCACTTTCACCTCTCTGGATTAATAGTCTAGCGATAATACCATAAGGCCATTGCCTCCTATACTACTTATTAAGTAGCAGTTAAGACTTAACATATCATTTAAATATTATAAAAACCAAAAGAACTGTAAATCACAAACAAAAACACCAGTTGCTGGAAAAGCTCAGTAGGTCTGCAAGCATCTGTGAACAGAAATCAGAGATAATGTTTCAGGTCCAGTGGAATTTTGAGGAAAGGTCACCGGAGCTAGAACATTAACTGATTTCTCTTCACAGAGGCTGCCAGACCTGCTGAGCATTTCCAGCAACTTCTGTTTTTGCTTCATTAAACATACTACAGTCGAATGCTCAATGTATAATGTGCTCTGGCATGTTTAGTGGGCAACTTCACACCTTTGACTTACGATTTAAATGATTTAATGATAAATCCATCAATGATATATTTCTGTGGCATGGCTAGTTGGAGAGTAATATCCTTCTGTATTTAATTGCTCATGTGTGAACCTCAGACCTGTTAGCCTCGCCATTAATTCCTTCAAAACATTATCTAATGGGTAAATACTCTTGGATTACTATTTCCAGGAACGTATAAACGTGGTATGAATTTAGGAAATTTTGATATTTTCAAAGTCACTAATACCTAATAACAAGAGGAAATCCACATGGCCTATATTTCTTCATTTCAGTAATTACATTAGTATTACTTTAAGTAGAAGTAACAATGCTTTAGGTAAAGAATAAAGCCCCCATACAACAATCTGACTTACAGGTACAATTCATATCTCTAAAGGTATGGAATTACTGAAGAAGTGAGAAAGGAATTGCATCAACCAAGTGTTTTAACACTTTGGCTGCAGTTGCCCAAGAGTTTGAGTTCCAAAGAGTCATACTGGACGCAAAACATTAATTTTGTTTCACTCTCCACTGTCATCAGAGCTGCTGAGTTTTTTCAGTACTTTCTGTTTGTATCCCAAGAGTTTTCTGTTCAATTCAACTTAGGGGAGGTTTAACAGAACAGTTAATTATTGTAAGACAAATGCTGTGATTGGATGACATGATCATAAAAGGAGTACAGATGATGAAGGTCAATCTGAACTGTCATTGTTAGCCAAAGTTAAAAATCACACAACACCAACTTATTGTCCAACTGGTTTATTTGGAAGTACCAGCTTTTGTAGTGCTACTCCTTCGTCATGCAGCTACCTAATGAAGGAGCAGCGCTTCGAAAGCTCGTACTTCCAATTAAACCTGTTGGACTATAACCCGGTGTTGTGTGATTTTTAACTTTGTCCACCCCAGTCCAAAACCAGCACCTCCTTATCACAGTTAGCCAAACAACAGGAAAGACATGAAAGTCTGTAAATAATTGTTGGCATGCCATTGAAAACTCCACTCAGTGACCTGGCATTCCTCCATCTGCATCTATAAAGATGTCAATCTGCTGAAGTAAACAGATGCAGAGTACAGAAAGAAAATCACCATATGAAATCTATATGAAACTGATAAAACACTCATTTGCTGATATTAGTAAGTATAAATGGTTACATATAACAGCTCAGCCCAACAGCTATCTGGAAGAAAGATTCTGGAGTTTAGATGCTACTAGAATGTGCACCGCAAGTGACAATTGTGTGAAGATATGGTCCTTGTTGCCCGTCTGAAGGTTATTTTCTGGTGGTTTGAGCCTATCCCTCATTTCTCTGAGACATCATCAGTATCATAATATTCACAATGCAGCCTGGTGGTATTTGATTAGTGACTCACGGATCACCTTTAACATAGCTCATGGGTATTCCAATAATATACTGGTTTAGAACAAGGGGAATATGTTATGCTTCAAATTCACAATGTTTGATTATCATTAAATGTACTCAGGTTAGGGTACTTAATTGTTATTTAGTCAGAGGACCTTTGCAACTTGCAAGTGAATCTGCCAGTTTCAATCTGCAATCTAGAACCAACCTTTGTATGTTCATATTTTCCATGTTGGTGAGATTTCCCTGCTTGCTGCATGACATTTGAATATTACTTGTTAGTATGTGATGGCATGATGTGAGAGATGTGCCAGGCATTCTGTTCTCGTTCGTTCAATGTTGGGAGGGTAGTTGAATGATTAGTCCAGAAAGAAAAAGATCAGCTTTCACACAGCTCCTTTCACAACATCCCAAACAGATTTCACAGCCAATTAAGTATTTTAAGCAGTGCTGTCATTTCTAATAAAGGAAACCTGGCAGCCATTTGGTGTGCAGAAATGTGATGATGCCCTCCATACTTCTTCAAAATACTGTCATGGGATCTTTTACAACCAACTACCACGGCAAATAAGGCCTCAGTTTAAGTTAGTTGAAAAATCATAATGGTGACAGGGGTGGCATTCTGAGGGGGCCAGCAGTAAGACAGAGGAGGCAGTAAGAGGACATATTGTTGTCCGGGAGTGGGTGCCCAGCACTTCAGCTTCAACACAGAAACTTTGGAAGAGGCAGCAAGATGATGTATATGGATTGGAAGCGGTTCAGAAAAAGTTTACTTCCCTAATATTAGGAATGAACAAATTGCTTTATGAGGAAAGGTTAGACAGGCTAAGCATATATCCCCTGGAGTTTGCAAGAGTCAGAGGTGACTTCATTGGAAGATTAAAGATCCTGAGGGGACTTGATTAGGTGAATGTTGAAAACATGTTCTCTTTTCTGGGAGGATCCATAACTAGAGGTTCATAGTTTAAAAATAAGGTGGCATTAACTTAAGACCGAGATAAGAAAACATTTTATCTCTCTGAGAATTCAGAGTCTTTGAAATTCTCTTCCTCAAAAGGCTGAGGATACAGAATCCTCAAATATTCTGAAGGCAGTGGTTGGTAGGTGTTTGATTATATGCAAGAATGCAGAGTTGATCAGCTATGATCTTCTTGAATGGCAGAGCAGAATTGAAGGTTGGAGTGGATTAGTGGTGCTGGAAGAGCACAGCAGTTCAGGCAGCATCCAAGTAGCTTCGAAATCGACGTTTCGGGCAAAAGCCCTTCATCAGGAATAAAAAAGGGCTTTTGCCCGAAACGTCGATTTCGAAGCTACTTGGATGCTGCCTGAACTGCTGTGCTCTTCCAGCACCACTAATCCAGAATCTGGTTTCCAACATCTGCAGTCATTGTTTTTACCTCATTGAAGGTTGGAGTGACCTACCTGTTTTCCTTCTTTGTATGTTCACATATTTGTATTGGTAGTGATTGAAACCAGGCGAATCTCACTCACTATAAGATCTTTGATTGAAGTTGTTAATCTCAGGGGGTCCTGACTGACAGATATAAACATAGTACTGGATTAGTGGTGCTGGAAGAGCACAGCAGTTCAGGCAGCATCCAATGAGCTGCCTGAACTGCTGTGCTCTTCCAGCACCACTAATCCAGTATTTGCTTTCCAGCATCTGCAGTCATTGTTTTTACCTCAGATATAAACATAGGACTGAGAGCGTCTCCTAATTTCAGGCACTGACTCCAAACTGGCTGGTTACAGCCAGCGTACTGTGCATATGTAAATGAAGGATGATTTGGTGACAGAATACCAGCTTGTGTACTTATTTCAGCAGCAAAGGGAGAAACAGGATGTGTCTAAAGAACACTGTTCACATGCAACAGTCGTCTTTGAGTTGGGTAAACATTTCTGGCATCATGTCTTTATTTGGGAAACTTAACTCGTTCGATTCTGCCATCAAAGATTGGGCTCAATATGTGGAAAGGATGCAATATCTTTTCCAGGCAAACGACATTGTGGCAGATGAAAAGTAACGAGTAATCCTTCTGACTGCTTGCAGACCCACGTCATTTACGGTAACTAGGGGCTGAACTTTCCCAGAGGCACCAGTCAGTAAAGTTGACAGATTTGATTAAGTAATATTATGATCCCAAACCTCCTCCAATTCTGAGAAGCTATCAGCTTTATTCAACAGTCTGAGAACCAGGGGAATCCAAAATGGGATTTTTGACAAGGTTATGTGATTTTGGGTTAACCCTGAATGGAACGCTGAGAGACCATCTGGTATTTGTGATTAATGATGTAACCACGCGAAAGCATCTACTAGCTGAAGCCCAACTGGACTTCAACAAGCACTACAACTGGCTTTATCATTAGAAAATGTGGCAAGTGGAGCATGGGAGTTACAGCGCATCCCAATGGAAGTGGACTCCCTCATCTGTCCGACTGAGGGAATACAACTTGAGTATAGGCAATTGCCAAGCCTCCCGCAGAACATATCCTGAGCAGAGGGACCCTAGGCCAGCCCATGGCAAAACCCTAGAACAAAGTCGAGCCTTGACCAAATGTCTAAAACGTTCTTCAGAATCTGGGCAGGCAGGTCATTGTAGTTGCTGCCAGTAAGCTGGCTTGAGACAGCAAGGAATGCTACAAGGGCTGACTTCAGTAAGAGAATGCATAGACCATTATCTGGGAAAATGCACACCCTGGAAATTCCACCCACGAGTAGGGTGGGATAGTTAAGTTGATTAGCAACATTCAAATTAGAACCAATTGAAATTAATGTCTGGTTAAATGGTCCCCGGTTCTCATGGAGACAGCAGTAGTTTGCAGAACATGTCTTTAACAAGGTTCGCTCTGGACTCCAACCCTTACGTTTGTGTAAGACTTTGGCCAGATTGATAACTTATACTGGGAACCATAAGATATTAAGGATACAACTACAGTTCTGGTCTCCTATGAGAAGTTGTTGGTGGAGTTATGACCGATTGTAGTAAGAGGCTCGAGCCCAAGCCTATTGGAGTGGAATTGGTTGAGAAAGATTCACCTAAATTGGTTCAATATTGTTTGATTAGAAAATGGCTGCCTGAGTGAAGTCCTAATTAAATACCCAGCAGTTTTTCAAGAAGGGCTAGGGACTATCAAAGGGGCCAAGGCCACTTTACGTGTTGACCAGGAAACAAATCTGTGATTTTGCAAGGCCTGCCCCGTGCTATTTACCTTACTGATAAAAGTAGAGGCAGAAATCAGGATTTTGGAAAGTATAGGAACCATCACATCAGTACAGCTTGTGGAATGGCAGCATCTGTCATGCTGATTGTGAAGCCTGCTGGCTTGGTCCATCTTTGTGGGGATTTTAAGCAAACGTTAAAGCGCTTCTCACAACTGCATTAATACCCAATCCCTTGATGGAAGACATACATGCAAAATTGCCAGGGAGAGGGGGCATCTTTACAAGCTGGACATGAGCTTTGCCTACCTGTAATTGCGACTAGATGAGGAGTTCCAGAAGTACTCCACAATTAATACCTATTAGGAGTTGTACCAATATACAAGGCTGCTATTTGGGGTATCATCAGCCTACACCCTTTTCCAGCAGATGGTGGAGAACATTTTCAACATTTATGCAGTTGAAATTTATCTGGGTGATGTTTTAATAACCGGGAAGACAAATAATGAGCACTTGGAAATCTTGGAAATAGTGTTTATACATTTCTCCCAGGCAGGTAGAAATATGTTTAAAAATGTGTTCCAGGCACCCTGTGATCTACTTGGGCTACAGACATGACAAAATCAGGTTACATCTATTGGAAGATAAAATGAGAGTGATCAATGGTGTCTGTACCAGAGCTTAGGTCTTCCCTTGTGTTGGTAAATCATTGCGTGAAATTTATACGTAACCGTCTTGGTAGCCTTACATTTGGAAATGTTCATAGAGTCATAAAGATGTACAGCATGGAAATAGACCCTTTGGTCAAACTCGTCCATGCCGACCAGCTATCCCAACCTAATCTAGTCCCATTTGCCAACATTTGGCCCATATCCCTTTAAACCCTTTCTATTCATGTACTCATTCAGATGCCTATAAAATGCTGTAATTGTACTAGTCTCCACCAGCTTCTTTTGGCAGTTCATTTCATACACGCACCACCCTCTCTGTGAAAAAGTTGCCTCTTAGGAGCCTTTTAAATTCTACCCCTCTCACCCTAAAACTATGCCTATGCCCTCTAGTTTTGTACTCCCCCACCCTAGAGAAGAGACTTTGTCTATTTATCCTATCCATGCCCCTTATGACTTTATATACCTCTATAAGTTCACCCCCCCCCCCCCCCCCCCCCACCTTGGATGCCCCAGGGAAAACAGCCCCAACGCATTCAGCCTCTCCCCATAGCTCAAATCCTCCAAATCTGGAAATTTCTTTGTCAATCTTTTCTGAATCCTTTCAAGTTTCACACCATCTTTCCAATAGGAGGGAGACTGGAATTGCTCACAATACTCCAAAAGTGGCCTTACTAATGTCCTGTACAACCGTAACATGACCTCCCACTTCAATACTCAATAGTCTGAACAATATGGAGCCAGAAGGAGCCTTGAGGGAATGGAAAAGCAGCTATCATTATTGAAGGTGTTAGTCCACTATGATCTGAAGTGAGAGGTGGTGCTGACATGAAATGCCTCTCTTTACGGTGTCAGGGTAGTGTTTGCTCATCAGTTGCTGAATGGAGAGGAATGCCCAATCTCCTGGACTTTGGCTGATGTTGAATGCAAATATGTCCACATATACCCCTGGTCATTGTGGATACCTATTTTAAGTGGTTGGATGCTCATAGAGTTCATTCGGCAAACTCGGGATCACAAATGAAAAACTGCATTTGTGATACTTGGATTCCTAGAAGTATTATCCACAGATGTCATTTACCAGCAGGGAATTCCAGTATTTCTTAAAGTCAAATGACATTCGCTCCATACCATCCATCATCAAACGAACATTGAAGGCAGGTTTAAAGAAATAGCCAAACTGTCCTGGTTGCTATTCAATTACAGAACCACCCCTCACACAACTACAGGGATAATTCCAGAAGGAGTTGCTAATGGGGAGAAGACTCCACACCAGATTAGACCTGATAGTCCTGGACCTGGGGAGTGAGGGTGAAGCGGCAGCAGGAAAGCCAGTGTTGACCATATGCTTCCTCTAAGCAAGTGAGGCAGCTTACTTCAGGGAATGAAGTTTGGTGCCAGGACCAAGGAAATGGCCCTGCATGAGTACAAGGTGAGGTTGATGTGAAGTCAGGTCCCATAACATACAACGTTCATGTCGGTGAGGTGGCCCTGAACAAGCACCTGGATCACCTGAAAGCTGCTACCTAACAAATGGGGCAAAAGCAAAACATACCAGGTTCCTGTGAACAGCCAAAAGGCCTGTCAGAAACCATGGGTTCTCCCCTTCCACCGAGCATTGAGGAAACCTCGGAGTCAGAGATGGATGTAGCCTTGATACTGTTACCACTGAGTATGAGGAGGCAAGTCTCCCGGGATGCTCCAGATGCAGGAGATGGGCTACGGTCCAGTAAATGCCACCCATGTCTGAGTCAAGTCAGAGGAACCAGACCTGGGGTGAAGCTACCAGAGAAAGACCAGACGTACATCCCTGGACTTGGGAGAGGGACAGAGGTACGGAGAAGAATGTAATGATTGGAACTAGGTGGATTTCATTGACTATGAGATCTTTGATTGGTGTTATTAACATCAGCCAATCAGGGAGCCCTGGCTGATAAATAATAAACAGGGGGTTCCCACTCCAATGCTGTTTTGATTCAGTCCTTACCCTCCCATCCCTTCACTTCATGTTTCACGAGCATTGCCTCTGCCATGGCTCTGCTTGTCATTGGTTCCCTGGCCACATGGGTGCTTTTCTTGGTGGTGGAATATTAATAAAGTTATTTATACCACTGGTGTTTTTCACTGTGTCCTGCACCTATACACACACAACACGGGTGCTGGAGAAAATAAGACGTTGTATGGCGGCAGTGTTGGGGTTTAAAAGAAAAAATAAATAAATAAATAGATTTGAGACTTCAGGCACTGACTCGGAGCTGTATTATGCATATATAAATAAAGGATGACTTGTTGATGAGATATTGGCCTCTGCGCAGTTACTTCAATGTTATTAATATTAAGGCCCAGGATGAACCTGTCACTTCAACTTCAACACAAAATTGGGAGTTGCAACTTTGGGAGAACACCCAATTTTAGAAATAAATTCAAACAGGAACATCACAGGAAAGTGTTGGGTTAATTGGTTAATAATTGAAAACTGTTTATTTCGGTGAAAAGGATTAACTGAGAAACAACAACTTACCCGAGAGTCACAGAGGCACACCATTCAGCTGCTGGGTACCAGCCCGCACTAGGTTTGAAAAAAGATGAGAGTGACAACACAGAAAATCTGTAAATGAATTGCTTGGTAAGAAACTGCTGTTAGGGAATGCTTTTCATATATTCATTGATGGGATAAGGGCATTGCTGGCTAGGCCTGCTTTTACTGCCTGTCCCTAAATGCCCAGAGGGCAGTTAAGAGTCAATCACATTGTTGTGGGTCTGAAGTCAATGTAGGCCAGACCAGGTCAGGAAGACAGTTTCTTTCCCTAAAGGACATTAGTGAACCAGGTAGGTTTTTCCGACAGGGTAAAAACAATGACTGCAGATGCTGAAAACCAAATACTGGATTAGTGGTGCTGGAAGAGCACAGCAGTTCAGGCAGCATCCAATGAGCAGAGAAATCGACGTTTCGGGCAAAAGCCCTTCATCAGGAATAAAGGTTTTTCCGACAGTCAACAATGATCATTAGACTCTTAAATCCGTATTCTAATTGAATTCAAATTCAAATGTCTGGATTAATAGTCTAGCGATAATACCACTAGGCCATTGCCTCCTCAGAGATTGCTATAAAATATTAATGATTTTGAAATGTTTTTGAACAGGTCTGTTTCTGGGGAAGATGGGACCTATACATGTACGATGGGTTATGTTAAAGCCAAAATGGGATTGACATTCATAGCGTGCTGTGCAGTGGTATGGTTGTGGTAGGGGAAAGGGGATAGTGCTAGAAACTGAGGGCGGGGGAGGGGGTCCAGACTGCCTCCCAATCATTTTCTGCCCACACCTGGGGTTGCCATTAATGTGGGTTAGTTCACCCACTCTCGACAGTCTTCTGACTACTGCACGGTGCTGGAGTGTGGGTGGGGAGTGAGAGCTCTGGGTCTGATTTCCAGCTGAGAAAGGTGTAGTCAGGTATGGAGAGGGCCTGGAGGGGCACAGCAATATTAGTGTGCTCATAAGTGGAGGAGTATCCCAGGATACAGAATCTTCAGATGAAACTGGAGTGGGTTGGTAGGTGGTGTAGATGAGGAGGAGTGTTGTTGTAATATTGATCATCGGAAGACATTTAAAAGGGGAGCAGAGAGAGTGCAGGACCAACATGTTCCTTTAAAAAGGTGAAGTGTGGGACCAACAACTCAAGAAACTCTGGATGTTAAGGAATGTACAAGATCAGATGAGGAAAAATAAAGGAAGCTTGTCATAGATACTGTGGGCTGAAAACAGTCGATACCCTAGAGGAGCCTAGAAATGCAGGGATTGCTTAATAAAAAACTGTGAGTAAAGGGGGGACATGATAGTAACATCACGAAAAAATACAAATAAATTTTATAAGTATATTAAGGATGAAAGAATAACCATGGAAAGAGTAAGGCCCATAAAGGATCAAAGTGGCAATGTGTGTGTGTGGAGCCAGAAGACATTGCTAAGGTTTGAAATGAATCTTTCCCACCTACATTCACTTTCAAGGAGGATGATGTAGGTATAGAAATCAGAGAGGTGCTCTGTGATGGACTTGAACAAATTAGCACTGGGGGTGGGGGTGGGGGGAAGCCATTAATGATTTTAACAGGCTTGAACATAGACAAATCCTGAGGCCCAAATGAGATGCACCCTAGGCTGCTATGAGAGGCAGTGGAATAGACTGCAAAGACTCTGATATTAATTTTCAATACCTATCTGGCTACAAGAGGGGTGCCGGAGGATTGGAAGTCAGCTAATGTGGTTTCATTATTCAAGAAAGGTGGCATAAAGTAGGAAACCACTGGATTTAATATTAAGTGAGTTTAATATCAGTGATAGAGAAATTATTGAAAAAGTTTTGGGGAACATAATTAAACAATGTCCACTTGGAGAGTCACAAATTGATCAAGGATAGTCAGTATGGCTTTATAAGGTGAGTTCACGTGTAACAAATTCAATTCAATTTTTTCAAGGAGGTGTTTAGGTAAGTAAATCTGGGTTGAGCAGTTGACATCATCTGAATGAACTTCTTAAATTCATACTTTTGACAAGGTTTCACATGGCAGACTGGTTAAAAAGCTAAAAGCCTATGGGCAATTTGGCAAATTGGATCAAAAGTTAGCTTAGTGGCAGGATGCAGAGGGTCATGGTAGAATGGTGGGTTTTTTTAAGTGGAAGCTTGTGTTCAGTAATGCACCACAATGTTTAATTATGGGTCCCCTGCTATTTGAAGTGGATGTCAATGATATATACACGAATGTAGGAGGTATGTTCAATAGATTCACGGAAGCCAAGAAAATTGTTGGTGTAAATAGTGTGGAGGAAAGCCTTGGGCTACAGGTCAATATGGACTGGCTGGTCAGATGGGCAACAGTGGCAAAAAGGTTTTTAATCCTGAAAAATGAGGTGATGCATTTTGTAAGGACTAACAAGGCCAAAGGGTACAAAGTGAATGGTAGAATCTTGGAAAGTAGAGGATTAGAAGGACAACAGTGTGTATGTTCATAGATCCTTGAAGGCACATAGGACAAATAAGTAAGGTGGGTAAGAAGGTATAATGCATTCTTGCCTTTATTACTCAAGACATTGAATACAAGAGCAAGGAGGGTATAATAAGAGTTGTTTATAACATTAGTTAAACCACACCTGGAAGGTACTCAATGCTATAGAATGTGTTTGCACAAGAGAAGATTCACCAAGATATTCCTTGGGTTGGAGTGATTCCACTATGAAGAGAGACTAGATTCACTGGGGTTGTTTTCCTCACAGCAAAGAAGGCTGGTGAGGGGTGGGGGGTGGGAGGAGAACACCTCATTGAGGTGACCAAAGTTCTGAGAGGTAATAATAAGGAGATAGTGTGAAGCTTTTTCCCCTTGGTGGAGACTAACAATAACCAGGAGGTGCATTTTAAGGGAAGTTGATTTCAGGAAAACATTTTATCACCAAGGGGGTTGGGGGTATCTGAACTCACTATCGAAAAGGATGACAGACGTGGGATCTCGCAAGACATATAAGAAGTATTTAGATGAAATGCCATAGAATTCAGGGTTACAGGCCAAGTACTAGAAAATAGGATGAGAATATGAGTGACTACTAGTGAGGGACTCCTTAAGATAATGCTAGCTGAATCTAATGTCAGTCAGACAGTTATCTGCATTGGGATCCCAGGAGTGAAAGTCCCATACAGTGAGAACTGTTGGCCAATCTAGAGAAGGCCATGGCTGCAACTGATAGATGAGCAGGAGGCCGGAAGCACACAGCAAGCCAGGCTGTAACTGGAACAGGGTATGAGGTGAGTAATTACTTTTGGGGTGGAGAGGAGGAGTTGTTTGTGGGGTTGAGGGTTGTTAGGGTAGGAGTTTCATTGCAAGGGTGGGGAACATGGGTTCTAACAGACAGCCACAACACCCCTAAACAATGTCCAGGCCCTCAATCACCCACTGATTGTCTTTGATTGAGAGAATCTCCATCCATTGGCAGCACAGAGATGCAAGAGGCCCTCAAGTGCTCTTTAAAAGACTGTACTAGGGCTTGAATTGGCAGTGGGGTGACCAGGAACGTCCCTACCCTGTAACACTACACTGTATAATTAAGTACCCTTCTTGCCTCTAAATTTCCTGCTCCCTGGAATATAGCAGATAGCTGATTTTGAGATATTGAAAGTCAGCTTGTTAAAGGCAAAAGGCTTGTTTTGGGGGGGGGGGGGGGGGGGCGGTAGGAGACATGTGGAAGGGAGAGGAGGAAAGTGCCCAAGATAGTGATCCCAAAGAAAAAAAAGTGGAATTTTAAAACGGGTAGCTTTAGTTTGGGATTACCTTGACATCATTTACTGGGCCTGCAACTGACCTATGAATATTATAAGAAACTTGTCTAAAAGTCAATGTTAATGAACTAAGAAGGATACATGTACAGCAGTGTAAGCGAAATTGGACACTTCCTTTTGGCAACGGAGGCATTTTTAGACGCTTTGAACGAAAAGTAATACTCACTGGAGCAGACACTGGTCAATGAAATATCCTTCACCAGGAGACTTTACACAAGCTGCGAACTGTTAATACACTTTGCAATGATTTCTGCGGGAGACTTAGATGTTAACAAAAAATAACTGCTGACGTTGCATATTTTTTTAACTACTCGCTTTTATAACAGGCTGGTCTCCGCCTCCAGCCACATACAGTTACACAACACTGAGTGGGACGGCTTCAACAGGCTGTAACATGATACTGGCTTTGCGGCAACTCAACTCGGTCAGCAGACTATAACTTGCTCTATGTGTGACTAAGCAGCGTGTAGCTACATCAAATCGTCGCCCAGAGAGAAATTCTGTAGACCACGCCACTGCAGCACAATCTACCGCACTTCCCCACTCTGAATACAGTATGCCAAAGAGAGCACTTTGCAAGATAATCTCCATACAAAACACTACTTCAATATTACATACCTTGTGGATTCCACAATGAAGGGCAAACAGCCCTGTCTTGGCGTTCAGTGAGAGGGACGGGTAAAACTGCTGAATGAAACGTTTTCCTATCGGCAAACAAAACATCTTTTTGAAGAATAGACATAAATAAATAACTTTTTTAAAATTAATGAGTTGTAAAATTAACAACCGGGCTAAAGTTCACATTCCCAACTGGGAAGTAAAGTGGCCGTTGGATAACAACTTCCTGGACATCCATATCTCTACCAAACGGACACCTGAAAGTGAAATATGAAGATGATAGTGACTCTTGTAACCGGGAGACTGCCGCTGATGGCTGTGACCTGTGGAGGCTGACTTTTAGAATGGATTAAAAGAGGCAAACAGAAACAAAAACTACTAAGATTGGAAGAGGACCTAGAGAAGAGATCATCTAAATATTGTATCTTCTCAGCCAGTCTTCCAGTATATCAAATATTGTAGAGAGCAGGAATCCTGAGATCCAGGCAACAATCAACACAAGAGTTCACCAATACAAGACCAACCATCCAAAAGGCTGCCACTACAATAATTGTGGGGAAAATTCATTATGATTAAAAGATGATTGTGCAATGCAGGAAACAATGATATTATCATTCATACCAACACAGATTTGTATCCTAATCTGTCAAATCCCTGCCAGCCTTTGCACTTGTATGATGTCCCTCAGGGTTAAATAATCAGTTTTGCTTGGCACTTGTACAGCATGAATGTGTACAATGATAACAAGAAGACTGACTAGTGGCAGTGAATCTACCAGAGCTTTCCCAGATGGTTCAGGTGGCTGTCTAAAGATTCATTTAGATGTACTATTATAACAGAGGCCTTGCTGCATTTGGCCACAGGCTGTTTCAGTTTCTGAGGAGTCAGAAATGGTGCTGAATATTGTGTAATCATTAACAAACCTCTCCACTTCTAACCTTTTGATGGAGGCAAGTTCACTACTGAAACAACTGAAGATAATTGGGTGTACTGTACTCTGGTGAAGGATACCTGTAGAGATGTCCTGGAGCTGAGCTGATTGACTGTTTATGTGTGCTGTTGTGGTTTTTGATGCCTAAGTGGATATCAGGTTATCCATTCAGTTTCATTCCTTTGTTGCAGTTTGATAGGACATTTCAGAGTGCGTAGAATCAGAGATTCATACAGCAAGGAAACAGACCCTTCAGTCCAATTTGGCCTGGCCAACCAGACATCCCAATCTGACCTACTCTCATTTGCCAGCATTTGGCCCATGTCCCTCTAAAACCTTCCTGTTCACATTCCTATCCAGATGCCTTTTAATTTTTGTAATTGAACCTGCCTCTACCACTTCCTGTGGCAACTTGCTCCATACACACACCACCCTCTGCATGGAAAAAGTTGCCCCTCAGGTATCTTTTAAATCTTTCCCCTCTCACCCATGCCCTCTAGGTTTGGACTTCCCCCATCCTAGGAAAAAAACCTTGGCAATTCACCCTATCCATGCCTCTCATGATTTTATAAGGTCACCCCTCAGCCTCCAACCCTCCAGGGAAGAAGCCCCAGTCAACTTAGCCTCTCCCTATAACTCATCTGCAGTCACAAGCAAAGACCAGTTGAAGATGGCATTAGGAAACCAGATGAGGTTTTATGACATTGAACAATAGTTATATGGTTACCACTGGACTAGCTTTAATTTCAAGATTTATTAGTTCAAATGAAATGTCATCATCTGTGGTGAAATTTGAACTAATGCCCACCAGTGCATGAGGAGAGATCTCTAGCTTAGTCCAGGCTCAGTATCAATACTACAAAATTGTTGAACTCAATATTATGTATAGAAGGTTACAGAGGGTGGATTCAAGGATGAAGCTTGAGTTGGAATCCAAGCGGAGTGAGACTGATCCAGAGGCAGTCACTGATTAATTTGGATGTGGCTGCGGAAGCATGTTTTGGCAAATATCTTATCAAACATCTGCAACTTTCTGGTCCTAACAATTTTAGGGCTTGAGGCACCTTCTCCCATGTCCTTATCCCTACCCCTGTACATCAAATGAGCTGCTACCACACACATCCATTGTCATCAACTAATAATCTCCGTTAACAGCTATTTATTCTCTTAGACTATCATTTACCCACTCCCTTGTCTGTGCAATTGTGTTTCTCTCTCATTGGACTCTATCTTCACTTATTGTTTACTCTCTTCCAGTCCCCACTCCATCTTTTACATAAATACCGACCTATTCCTAGCTACCATCAATTCTGAAGAAGGGTCACTGGACTCAAAATATTAACACTGATTTCTGTTCAAAGATGCTGCCAGACCTAGTGAGTTTTTTCCAGCAAATTCAGTTTTTGTGATCTATGTTTCCAGGCTCCTATATAATTACTTTGAAGCAACTTGTATATAGTACATCTCCAGGAAAGGTAAGGACACTGCCATTGCACCACAAAAGCTTCTTGAGCACAGATGTTTCTCCAATAAATATGTACCTCTTGGGTATAATTAGCTCCTAAGCCAATTAGCAACAGGCATCTCAAAATTTGGTTTCATCTGGATGACATCTACCCCTTGTTGTAGTAGGTTGGTTACAAGTTTAATGGGGGGACCTAATGTGGGTGTCATTATTAGAATTTTTAGTGCTTTTTTGCAATACTGTATAGCTCCCATTCTGCTCATACCAGAACAACTAAGATTTGTCCTTGGTTACCAGTTGTCCTTGTCTTACAGATAATACTTTAAATGTTCCTTTCTATTATTATTTTTCAGCCTGCTGTTAAATAGGACTTAGTCATCATCATTGTCTAATGTTTGTGATTCTGATTTACAGATTCTGCAATTCTTCCTGTCTTAGATCAGATTTATTCCTTTACCCCTGCCAGCCTAATGAGGCCTAATCACCAGTTTCCAAAATGCAAAAGCATCCTTCTTCTTTGATGATATTAGTGGGCAGATTATTTTCAGTCTTTGACAGTAGAATTTATGGAGATTACACCATATATGTGCCTATAATGTACATCCATTCCTGGATAAGGAGTGGAGTTAATATATAATGTAATCTTATGGATATTAGAAAATTGCTTAAAAATTAAAGAACAGTGGCCATGTCCAATTCAGTTGCATTGCTTGTCAGATATTTGTTGGAAAAAGGTTGTGGAAATGGATTTCTATACTTTCTACTACTCCTGAACCAATAATGCCTCCACATCAATGTTATTTTAATCAGTCTGTTGAGGGCATGATTCAACTAGGAATACTTATATATTCATTACAAATGTATTTGTTTTTACTTTCAGTACAGTAGATGATTTTCTTCATTGCTTTTCTTTTATTCATTTACTCATGGGATGTGGACATCACTGGATTGGCCAGCATTTATTGCCTGTCCTTATTTGGCATTGCGAAGGTGGTGGTGAGCTGCCTTCTTGAACCGCTGTAGATAAAAGCACAGTGTTGACAAAATGCTTTTGGGGAGTGAGTCCTGGGATTTTGATCCAACCTCATTAAAGAACAGTAATAATGTGGAATTCTCCTTTGGGGCCTTGGGTGGAGTTGAGAGGGGAGGTTTGGGCGCAGGTTTTACAATTCTGGTGGTGGGAGGGGAAGGTGCCAGGAGGGGAGGGTGGGTTGTTGGGGGGATGTGGACCTGACTAGGTAGTCACAGAGGGAACGGTCTTTGCGGAACATGGAAAAGGGTGGGGAGGAAAATATATCCCTGGTGGTGGGGTCCGTTTGGAGGTGGCGGAAATGTCGGCAGTAATTTGAGGGTGCATACATGAGGATGAATGGTCGCACAACATCGTGGGCTGAAGGGCCTGTTCTGTGCTGTACTGTTCTATGTTCCATGTTCTATGTTCTATGATGTGGTTTATGCGAAGGTTGGTAGGGTGGAAGGTGAGCACCAGGGGGGTTCTGTCCTTGTTACAGTTGGAGGGGTGGGGTTTGAGGGCAGAGGTGCGGGATGTGGATGAGATGCGTTTGAGGGCATCTTCTACCAAATGGGAAGGGAAATTGCTGTCTTTAAAGAAGGAGGCCATCTGGTGTGTTCTGTGGTGGAATTGGTCCTCCTGGGAGCAGATACAGTGGAGGCGGAGGAATTGGGAATACGGGATGGCATTTTTGCAGGAGATAAGTGGGAAGAGGTGTCATCCAGGTAGCTGTGGGAGTCCAATGCAATGGTGCACACAAACAGTCGGGTATACGTGAATGCCCAGCTGTCTGACTCTAATAAGGACATTAGAAAGAGTAAATGTTTATTTCGCGGACTTAACTGCACATATTGATACCTGGTTAAATTTGACAGCTTTGGCCTCTCTCCTTGACATCAAAGCCACTGCTCCTTAGACAAACTGCCTGCTCCCAACAGCAAGGCAGCAGCAGACCGCAACATGTTTGCTGCTAGGACAAGGCAGGCTGCTCCCATCTTTTTGAGGTGCTTACAACCTCTGATTGGATGCTGAGTATGCCTCCCGTTCAAGTAATGCATTTCAATTCAACAACATTGCAAGAATGACAGTTCAGGTATTGGGTGAGGACCCAGAATTCATCTGGGTGTCAGGATCATAACTGTTTTAACAATAATGTACATTAACTCTGTTTTTCTCTCTGCAAATGCTACCAGACTTGCTGAGTATTTCCAGAGTGCTTTGTTTTTATGTTGTGTGATATTATGTCTTCACTGTTCACTTTTTCTCCCTCTTCTGCTGAAAATAATCCCTCAGTTCAGATCTCTGTAGGAATTGGAAATTTAAATTTCTTTTTTTGTACAGCTGAAAGAATAATGTGAGGATTTCATGTAATAAACAATTAACGTATCAAATGACTAGTAATGCTATTGACTGAGCACTCTCTTTTGTAGCCAACATATACTTTAAATTATAGAAACAAATCATTGCTTTTTCTTACGACACTCTTGACTGAATTTCAGTACATATTGCAAACAGTTCCTAGGTATTCCCAGCCTCTTCCTTTTTACTTTCCAAGCTAGGTAACCTCCAATCCCAGAACTACCTCTCAATTTAAGTATTACATTGTCTGATTTTTTTCCTTTAGCTCCAAGCTACACAAGTCTTCCACTCTCTGTTCCTCACAATTCACCCTTTAACTTCCTATTCGCTGTCCTGATCCCCAAAAGCTGCTGCTCCAGTTTGGGCATTGCAACAGGAAGTGAAATCAGAGGCTTGTGAAATTTAAACTGAAGGATACAGCATCCCCACCCCACCCCCCCCCCCCCCCCCCCCACCAGAGTTGCAGAGGATCACTGTGGAGAAAAATCTGACATTTTGAATTAAAGTGGAAAGTCTGAAGAAGACTCAGGAGATTTGGTTCCGTTAATAGAAATTCCTGGATATTATCTCCCGGTTATTTTTACAGGAGTTAAAAGGGTGAGAATGGGGCAGGGGAGTGAGAAAAGAGAGAGAGCGTATCTATTCTGTCCCCCAACCAATACTCAATGAAACTGTATTCCAGGCCCTAAGATGGTTTCCCTGGCCTGGATGAGATAGCAACAAAACCAGAGACAGCAATTGAAGCAGCGATATTGTAGAGGAGGCATGAGCAGATTGAGGATGAACCAGCAGAGTGAGGAGTTGGAAGCTGACACAATGCAACTGATGAAGACAGCAGAGAATGAGGAGGCCAGGAGAGGTAGTGAAGGAGCCCCGAGAGGTCCCAGTGCAGGAGTAGGAGGAGGTTAAAATGGTGGAGGTCAGGAAGAGCAGGACTAGGTTGATGTGTTAGGGAAGCAGGAGGAGGTAGTGGAGGAGCAGCAGAAAGGAGGTGCAGCACAGGAGCAAGAGAAGAGTAGCAGGAAGATGTTGAGGTGGTAGCCCAGCAGAAGGAGGTTGATGCAGCACAGGATAGGGAGGAGGTAGAGACAATGAAGGAGTAAGAGAAGGTACAGGCTGCACTGGAGCTGGCAGAGATAGATGCAGTACAGGAGCAGGAGGAAGACCAGAACGCATAGGAACAGGAGGACATTGAAGTAGTTGAGGAACAGGGGGAGACAGATGTAGCACAAGAGCATGAGGAGATGCAGCCTGCACAAGAACAGGACAGAGATAGACATGGCACACATGCAGGAAGATGTGGAAGCAGCACAGGAGCAGGAAGAGGTCCAGCATATGCAATAGCAGGGAAAGGGAGAGGCAGGGGCAGCAGAGGAGGAGGAGATTGTCCAGTCTACACAGAAAGAGGAAGATGCAGCACAGGAGCAGGAAGAGGTAGGTGCAGCACAGGAGCACAAGCAGGTAAATGCAGCTGGGAGCATGAAGAGCAAGAAACAACACAGGAGGTAAATACAGCTCAGGAACAGGAGGTGACCTAGTCTGCCCAGGAGAAGTTAGATGCAGTGCAGGAGCAAGAGAAGAAAGATGCATTACAGGTACAGAAAGATCTCCAGACACACAGTAGCATGAGGTGGTAGTTGCTGCACAGGCACAAGAGAAGTTCGAGGCAGCAGAGGAGCAACAGCAGATCCAATCTGCGCAGATGCAACATAGGGCAGGAAAAGGTCTAGTCTGTGCAGGATCAAGAGGAAGTAGATGCTGTACAGGAGTTAGAGGATACAGAGACATCATAGGAGTAGGAGAAGGTCCAGTCTGTGCATAGACAAGAGCAGGACTAGACTGCATAGAAACAGGTGGGGATAGAGAGAGCACAGGAGGGGGAGAAGGAGGCAGGGGCATCACAAGAGCAGGTTGAGCTGATGAATCACAGGAGCAAGAGGAGGTAGATGCAGCAAAGAGCAGGCGGATGTCCAATCTGCACGAAACAACACCTGGTTTCATTTCACCTATGCCCCTTATCTATAACTGTCCCAGAAAAATCTTTGAACTAGTGGGATTTAAACAATGGGTAACAAAGGCCCTAAACAGTTTTTTGCTGTAAAACATGTGGATCATCAGTAAATATCATGATATTAAATTGAAAGAGCTAAGACCCTGACAGAGGTGAATTCCAATTTTCATGCTTATTTTAGTTTTCATTGCTTCAGTAGGAATCCTAAGTTGTGCTCTGATAGTGGACAGAGAACTTACTTTCTCAATGGTAAGTATGATATCTCAGAAATAATGTTCAAAAGTGCATCTTGCTTGTGGCATTCAGATAAGTAATGGGCAGTTTGCGCTACTCAGGTACCTGCATTTATATACTATTGCAACTACTAACATGACCCGGGTTCAATTCCCACCTCAGGCGACTGACTGTGTGGAGTTTGCATGTTCTCCCCGTGTCTGCGTGGGTTTCCTCCGGGTGCTCCGGTTTCCTCCCACAGTCCACAGTCAGGTGAATTGGCCATGCTAAATTGCCATAGTGTTAGGTAAGGGGTAAATGTAAGGGTATGGGTGGGTTGCACTTCGGTGTGGACTTGTTGGGCCGAGGGGCTTGTTTCCCCACTGTAAGTAATCTAATCTGATCTAATCTAATCTAATGATCATAGTGCTTTTTCTTATGACGGGGAAGGTAAATGCAATTTAGGAGAAGGAGGATGCCTTGACAGCACAGAAGCTGAAGAAATTAGAGGTAGTACAGCAGGTAGAGTAGACATACATTTTTTTAAAGTCAATGAAAAGATTGATAAACTTGCTAATTTTCATTTGCATTTTCATGCATAGTTTGTTTATTGTATTTGTTGGCAATTTGATATCTTTGAAAGCTTCAGTTTGATGCCTTTGAGAGCTTAGTTTTAATGGTTAGGTTGGCTTCCAGTACTTCAATATCTTTGAGTGCCACATTCGCTAATGACAAAAATTGTTGATTTCAAAAGAAAGCGGCGCACACTATCAGAAGGACATGATTTCATTGGTGACGGTGCAGATGAGATTCACAGATGTTGTCTGAGATGAAAAGTTTCAGTTATGAGAAGAGATTGGATAAGCTGGGTTTGATTTCCTTGAACCAGATGAGGTTGAGGGGATATCTGATCAAGGGATAAAAAAACTTATGAGAGTGGCAGATGTGTCTAAGACCAGAAAGCATAAGTTTACGGTCAGGAGTAAGAAGTTTAGAGGAGGTCCTGAAAAGTGGAGGCCGGTAGTTCTTAACATTTAGGAAGCATTTGGATGAACACATAAAATGCCAGGGCATATTAGGCTATGGACCAAGAGCAGGTAAATGATAAGTAGTTTGGTATTTGTTGGTCAGCATAGAATGGTGGGCTGAAGGGCCTGTTTCTATGCTGTATAACTCTATAACACCCTAAAGTCAAAGGGCCATAGTAGCACCTTAGAATCATACAGAAACAGAACCTCTGGTCCAACCAGACCATGCTTTCCATAATCCCAAACTAAACTAGTCTCACCTACGTGGGCTTGGTCTATATCTCTACAACTATTTCTTATTCATGCACTTATCCAAATGTCTTCCAAATGGCTGTATGAACATCCACCAGGTTCATTCAACATATGAACCATTCTCTACATTAAAAAAAGACCTTCATGTCTTTTTAAAATCATACTCCTCTCATTTTAAAATTCTACCCCCTAGTCTTGAAATCGCCAGGGAAAAAACACCTGCCATTCACCTTATCCACATCCTTTATCTATGGCTGACCCAGAAAAATCTTTGCAGTAGTGGGACTTAAATTATGATGGGGTAGCCGAGGCCTCAGTGAGTCTACTGTTGTAAAACAATGTGAGTCATCAATAAATATATCGAATTGAAAGGACAAATGGAATCGAATGGATGTGAGCATAAGTTTGCAGATGACACCAAAATTGGAGGTGTAGTGCACAGTGAAGAAGGTTACCTCCGATTCCAACGGGATCTTGATCAGATGGGCTAACGGGCTGAGAAGTGGCAGATGGAGTTTAATTTAGATAAATAAGAGGTGCTGCATTTTGAGAAAGCAAATCTTAGCAGGACTTATACACTTAATGGTAAGGTCCTAGAGAGTGTTGCTGAACAAAGAGACCTTGGAGTGCAGGTTCATAGCTCCTTGAAAGCGGAGTCGTCGGTTGATAGGATACTGAAGAAGGTGTTTGGTATGTTTTCCTTTATTGGTCAGAGTATTGAGTATAGGAGTTGGGAGGTCATGTTGCGGCTATACAGGACATTGATTAGGCCACTTTTGGAATATTACGTGCAATTTTGGTCTCCTTCCTATCGGAACAATATTGTGAAACTTGAAAGCATTCAGAAAGGATGTTGATGGGGTTTGAGGATTTGAACTAGAGGGAGAGGCTGAACAGGCTGGAGCTGTTTTTCCTGGAGCATCAGAGGCTGAGTGGTGACCTTATAGAGGTCTATGAAACCATGAGGGGCATGGATAGGATAAATAGACAATGTCTTCTCCCTGGGATGGGGGAGTCCAAAACTTGAGGGCATAGGTTTGGGGTGAGAGGGGTGAGATATAAAAGAGACTTAAGGGGCAACTTTTTCATGCAGAGGGTGGTGCATGTATGGAATTAGTGAAGAAGTCATGGAGGCTGGTACAATTGCAACATTTAAAAGGCATCTGGATGGGTATATGGATAGGAAGGATTTGGAGGGATATGGGCCGAATGCTGGCAGGTGGGATATCTGGTTGGCATGGACGAGTTGGACTGAAGAGTCTGTTTCCATGCTGTATATCTCAATGACTCTATGACTGAGACTCTGACAGTGCCTAAAGGTGAATTCCAATTTTCATACTTATTTTAACTTTCATTGCTTTAATAGGAATTCAATGTTGTGTTCTAACTGTGGACAGAGAACCTACTTTCTGAAGAGTAAGTATGATATCTCAGATATAATGTTAAAAAGCACATCTTGCTCATGGCATTCAGATAAGTAATGGACAGTTACTCACTGCTGGTGAAATATCCATCATTTATATACAATTGTAACTACTAATGGGTCAAGGCGCCTTTTCTGGTTGGAAAAGGCCCAGTACTATTATTTTTAATCAGGTGTAGTCACCCCAAGACTAGAACAAGTCTGTACCTGACAAAATACACACATATTTACATTCAGTCCATCAATGAAGAAAATGTAACTTACTAGTCATTTTCATCAATTTGTTCTCAGAGGAATGGGAATAATCTCTGATCAACTGGACATAAAGACAAATGGTAACAGAGACAAACAAATCATTCTTTTCAAAGGATTTATTTAAATCTGACTCCACTCCTTTCAAAATGAGAAAGCAAGTCACTAAGTTGCTTCAGCCCGCACTTTTCTGTAAATCTCAAATTACAGATAAAATCTCCTGAATGAGAGATTTTATTTTAAAGTAAACAGTGCTTGCATATTCATAATGACACTATTCTTAACCAAACTACAGCAAATTGTCTTGGTGAAAGTGGTGTAGGAGGAAACAAATTAAGCTTATTTCTTTATAACATGGAACAATTGCTTGGCTCCTCATAAGTGCGACTTAACACATTACAAATCTATGTGGGGACTCTCTGCAAAAACTCAAACAATTTCAAAGACAATCCCTAACTGTTATGCTTTTCTCTGTAAATTGGTGTTAAATCATTAGAAAAATGTGCCATAATTCAATAATGTATGTAAATATTAATTATATTCACACATTCAAAACATATATTGGGACAATTACATCATGTTACATTGTGTTAAATAACAAATACTTTATTACGTTACATAAATTATAGAAAGAATGTATTAATACACATTATTTGAAGGAATATTGGTGGTGAAATATATGGCACCTTTTTAAAATTAATTCATGGTATCTGTATATCTTTTGCGGCCAGCATTTATTGACCATCTCCGTATGGCTTTGGAGAATGTGGTGATGGATTGCCTTCTCAAAATACTGCAGTCCATTTGGACTGGATTTCATTGCAAAGTCAGGCAAAGGACTAGAACTGAGAGCTCCAAGCCTAGCCTAAAACTGGACCTGATGTCTTATCTAAACAATTAACATGGGTTGTTGGTGCCCATTAACTTCACAGTGTGCTGCCCATTCAACGTGAATGTATTTCAGGTCAACCACCCTGCTGGTAAATCCCATAAGTAGGAGTAAACCGGCCACAGTTAGGGTGGGGTTTGGGGTGAAACACCTTGAGTGCAGTTCAGTGGGAGAACACATGGTTCAATTTGCTGGGTAACGTCATTAAAAATAGAATTTGATTTGGTGGCAATCACTGCTTAGGTTAAAAGTGACCACCACTTTCACAGGTAAGCTCTTCATTTAGCTTCATAAGTAGCATTTTGCCTTGTTTAGGTGGCTGTCAGGAATGCCTGAAAAATAACCTGACTTAGTATCTAACATCTTTCAGGAATCGTTAGACATAAGACAATAGCTTATGAAATTGGATCTTATTGTACTTGTTTAATGCCTGTATAACAGCTGTCTGATGGGTCACCATTCTCAAATAGCCTGCATGCCCAAGCTATTGAAAGAGAAACACGCAAACTTCGTGCTACTGCCTCAGTTCAAGGATATTGGGGCATAATCCAATACTGAGTCCCCTACTGCACAGATTCAAGCAGCATGCACTGGCCAGCACGTGTTTCAGCACTTGCCCATACATTCTTAAAAGGGAGCAGCATTCATGACAGATTCTGCCAATGGTTGTCTCTGGTAGAACATTTTAAAAATTTATTTGTTAGACATTGGCCAACATTTCCTGCCCATCCCTGGGTGCTTTCAAAAAGGTGGTGGTGAGCTGTCTTCTTGAACTGTTATAGTCTATGTGCTGGCGGTAGACCCACAATGCCTAAGAGAAGGAAAAAGACCCTACCACCCCAGATGGCGTGGTGGTAATGTCAATAGATTAATAATCATGGGGAGGAAATGGCCTGCTGGTATTACCATGGGACTATCAATCCAGAAACTAGGAGAAAGTGAGGACTGGAGATGCTGGAGAGTCAGAGTTGAAAAGTGTGATGCTGGAAAAGCACAGTATGTCAGGCAGCATCCGAGGAGCAGGAGAGTCAACATTTTGAGAAAAAGCCCTTCATCAGGATTGTGGAAGGGGAAGGGGGTTGAGAGATAAATAGGGGTTGGGTTGGGGCTGGGGTGAAGGTAGCTGGGAAGGCAATAGGTGGATACAGCTGGAAAGGGTATTTGTGATAGGTCAGTGGGGAGGATGGAATGAATAGGTGTAAAGGAAGATGGACAGATCACGAGGGTTGTAGAGAGTTGAAGGGTTGGATCTGGGATGAGGTGACTTTTGGGGAGATTTGGAAACTAGTGAAGTCGATGTTGATGCCGTGTGATTGAAAGGTCCCAAGGTGGAAGATGAGACATTCTTCCTCCAGTTAGGCTTTGAGTTGGCGGTGGAGGAGTCCCAGAACTTGCATGTTCTTGTGGAAGGGGAAGTTTAAGTGGTTGGCCACAGGTTGGTGGGGTTGTTTGATGTGAGATGTTCCCTGAAATGTTCTGCAAGTTGGCGAGTAACACATCGAGAGCAACGGACACAGTAGATGGGGTGGGTGGATGTACAGGTAATTCTCTGCTGGATGTGGAAAGATCCTTTGGGGCCTTGGACAAGATGAAGGGGGGAGGTGTGGGCTCAAAATTCAAATAAATATATAAAGAAATGGATTAGGAGCAAGAGTCGATCATTCAGCCCCTACAGTCGGCTGCATCGTTCAATAAGATCATGGCTTATGTGACTGCAGCCTCAACTCTACTTCCCTGCCTACTCCTGAAACCCTTTGTATCTATCAATCTGTGTCTGAAAGATATTCACCGACTCTGCCTCCAGTACTCAGAGACACATAGTCTTCTGCACACAAAAAATTCTCCTTTTTGAAATTTTAAATGGCAGATCCCTTATTTTTTTAAATTTGTGTTTCTCCAGTTCTCTTCTCTCATAAGATGAAACATTCTTTGAGCATCCATCCTGTTACTGCTGCTCAGTATCTTAATGTTTTGATAAGATTACTTCTCATTCTTCTAAATTCTAATGGACTAGGCAAAAATGGGTACTGCAGATGCTGGAGATTAGTGTCAAAATTTAGTGCTGGAAATGCACAGCAGGTCAGGCAGCATCCGAGGAGCAGGAAAATCGACATTTCGGGCAAAAGCCCTTCATCAGGAATGAGGCTGGGAGCCTGGGGTGGGGAGATAAATGGGAGGGAGGGTTGGGCTAGAGGAAGGTAGCTGAGAGCGCAGTAGGTGGATGGAGGTGGGGTAAAGATGATAGGTTGGAGGGGAGAGTGGTGCAGATAGGTGAGATGGAAGGTGGACAGATGGGACAGGTCATAAGGACGGTGCTGAGCTGGAAGGTTGGAACTGGGATAAGGTGGGGGGGGAGGCGAAATGAGTAAACTGGTGAAATCCACATTGATGCCATGGGGTAGGAAGGTCCTGAGGCAGAAGATGAGACGTTCTTCCTTCAAGCATCAGATGGTAAGGGAGTGGTGATGGATACTCTAATGGATACATGTCCAACCTGGCTGTCATACGATAAGATTCTTATCCCAGTTATCAGTCAGGTAGACCCTTTCTGAACTGCTTATAATGTAATTATGTCTTTTCTTAAGTACAAAGACCTAAACTGCACACAGTACTCTAGAATATGAGGTGTTGCATTTTGGTAAGGCAAAGCAGGGCAGGATTTATACAGTTAATAGTATGGCGATGGGGAACATTGTCAAGCAAAGAGACTTAGGAATGCAGGTGAATAGTTCCCTGAAAGTGGAGTCACAGGTAGACAGGGTGGTGAAGAAGGCATTTGGTTTCATTGGTCAGTGAATTGAGTATAGGAGCTCGGATATCATGTTGCTCCTGCATTTGACGTTGATCAGTGCAGTTTTAGAATGCTGGGTTCAATTCTGGGTCTCCCTGCCATAGAAAATATGTTGTTATGCTTGATAGGGTTCAGAAAATATGTACAAGGATATTGCCATGATTGGAGGTTTTGAGCTATGGGAAAAAGCTGAATAGGCTGGGGCTTCTTTCGGAAGCTGAGAGGTGACCTTATAGATGTTGATAAAATCATGAGGGGCTTAGATAGAGTGAATAGTCAAGGTCTTTTTCCCAGGTCATGGGAGTCCAAAACTACAGGAGATAGGTTTAAAGTGAGAGGGGCAAGATTTAAAAGAGACCTAAGGGGCAACATTTTCATACAGAGGGTGGTACGTGTATGGAATGAGCCGCCAGAGGAAGTGGTGGAGGCTGGTACAATTACAACATATAAAAGGCATCAGGATAGGGAGGTGAATAGGAAGGGGTTCGAGGGTTATAGGCCCCAAATGCTGGCAAATGGGACTAGATCAATTTAGGACATCAGGTTGATTAGTTGGACCAGAGGGTCTGTTTCTGTGCTGTATAACTCTATGACTCTAAGTGGTTTCCACAGTCTGTAGCACTGTACCAAAACTGAATATAATACTCTTGATGTAGTCTCACCAATATCTTCCATAAGAAAACAATGATAGCCTTTAAATGAAATTAAATGCTTCTGTTAATACATTTTGAAATCTTGTTCCATTTGGCTATGGTTTCTCTGCATTGTTCATATATCTTGCTTATTATGTGCATAATAATTAGATTCTTCTCTCTCTCCATTGATTTCAGAACCATTCCCTGCAAATGCAAAATATATAACTTGCTGTTCCTCTCTACATGCTATATTTTTCTCACTTAAATATCATTCCCCTTGTCTGGCCTGAACTTTCATATATTTTTTTCAGGCAATTATTAATCTTCACTCCAGTCTTTAACAGTTGCATATATTTTTTGTATCAGCCTGTAAAATTGCTGATTGCAACCCAGCACCAGTGTCCAAGTTCTTCATAAAGTTGTGAATCTAGCCCTCGCATTGTATTAAATGGAAATTGAATTCTGACTAATATGACTTACCTTCGCTGACATGGCTAATGAATTAGAAAGTTGGAAAGGTAACTGGTTCCCTGCTTTGTTGTTATGGATAGAAAACTTTATTTGGCACTTGCTATAACATTATGTGACAGCACATGTCTGGGACTCTGTAATAGCCATCTCCTATTGAAGAAAATACATCACCATGGCATTTGCAGGGATTTTGTTTCAGTAGAATCTGGTTGAATATAAACTTTCAATTAAATGTATGGCCCAGAAAACGAACTTAATGGATTGCCATTTTGCATGTAAAATATGACTTTAGGAGACAGGACTGTGAAGAAACATTTTTCTCTTACTCAGCAACAGATTCAAATCTGGTCAAGAATCATGATCTCTTCCTGTTGACAGTAATCTGTAGAATGACTTTGTGTAGTTTCAAAGCAGTTTTAAGTGAATGTGTACAAAAAGAACCACATTCTTTTCTCAAGATCGAGATTCTGAGATTTTCATTTCCAACTTCCTCGCCTTTGCCCACACCCTACCAGGATGGAGAAATGCCATACAATGGTACCCTTTATTCACCAATATCAGAGATGCTTTTTTGCCATTGTCAACTTGCAATTCCAGTGCCCTTTGACACAAAACAATTGTAGCTGAAGGGTGAGGAATAAAAATCGCTGTAAACTGTGAGATGTCTGACTCCAGCAGGTGTTAGGCAAATATTTTCTTTGTGTAAAAATTATAATTGAAGTGCATTTTTGCAACACAGTTTGAACAATGGCTTTTTAATACATTTAATGATCCATCAAATGTGATTGATGGTTGTTCCATTGACTGGAGTCCAGAACTCGAAATGAACAAATGTCAAAGTCTTAAATGAGTCTATTCTGGGTAAGCTGTTGTTGACCAGTTTCTGCAAATTTTCTTTTGATTGCAAATTGTGTTTCTGTGTCTTGATGATGTGGCTCAGTGATTTTAATTGGTTTCTGTTTATTGGAAACAGCTTTGATAATTGAGATGTAATTTACCCTGGATGTTTCTCAATCAGTTGACTTCCATTATAATAAGCTTTGCAATTCTGCATGGCCGTTATGACTGTTATCTCATTAAATAATCTGCTTTCTCTTTCCACATCTGCCTTTTCCCTGTCCCCAGATACCAAATATTTAAAATTGTATTTCCTTCCAGCTTTGACTTGAATATACAAACCATTGAATTATGCACTGCACAACATTTCACTATATGAAAAGCTTTAAATGAAATGCATTAATTTTGAGAAATACTCTTTTCAAATGATGTTTGGCATTGTGTATTATCATTTCAGGCTGAGATAAGGAGGAATTTGAGAGAGTGTTGAATCTTTGGATTTCTCTGCCCCAAAGAATGGTGGAAACTCAATCATGAAGCATGTTAAAGTCTAATGATATCAAGGGATATGGCGATAGCATTGGAAAATGGCATTGACATGGATGACCAACCATGCTCTGGAATGCCAAAAAAGGCTTGAGAGGTTGAATGACTTGCTCCTATGTTACTATTTAAACTGGATACCATTTTGACAGCACCACCTGACCTGGACTGAATATGGAAAAGACAAAAAGAAGAAACTTGCATTTATATCGTGGGTCTTAAGGATATTCTGAAGAATACATTTGGTAAAATAGGGTGTAGTTAGGGGATATCAGAATTGCTAGAATTCCATGAGGAGGTAATGAGCAAGTTAGACAAAGGAGAGCCAGGAGATGTGATCTATTTGGATTTTCAGAAGGGTCTTTGAAAAGGTGTTGCACAGGAGGCTGCTAAATAAGACCCCATAGTATTAGGAACAAGGTACTAGCATGGATAGAGGATTGGCTGACTAGCAGAAAGCAGGGAGTGGAGATGAAGGGGTCTTTTTCAGGATAGCCAGTGACTAATGGAGTTTTTCAGGGGTCAGTATTGACATCATTACTAATCACATTATACATTAATGAAAGGAACCGAGGACATTGTTGCTAAGTTTGCAGATGACATACAGGTAGGTGGTGGAACGTGTGGTGTTGAGAAAACAGGAAGACTGCAGAAGGATTAGGACAGACCAGGACAGTGATCAAAGAGTTCGCAGATGGAATACAATGTGAGAAAATGTGAGGTTATGCTCTTAGGTGAGAGGATTAGAAGTGTAGATTACTTATTTAAATGGGGGAAGACTTCATAAATCTGAAGCATAAAGGAACTTGGGAATTCCTTGGCAGGATTTTGTAAAGGTTAACATGGAGGTTCAGTTGGCAGTTAGGAAGGCAAATGCAATGTTAGCATTCATTTCAGGAGGGTTAGAATACAAGGGTAGAGATTTCTGCTCAGGCTATACAAGGCCTGATCAATGTTTCTAGAAAAGCAACCAAATAGTCCACGTTTATGCCTGCGACACAATGCATCATGAAAGCCATTTAAGAAATCTATCCAGTTTCGTTATTTTCCTTTTTTTATTCCTTAACCATGTTTGGTTGAAATAAATATTTCTGGTTTAAAGCATTTACATTAATCAGATTACCTTGTTGTTTAATTTTTCTCTGCTAAAGCTGTTGTATATTGAATAGATTGTTCAGCCTATTTGTTTGAGATACAAAATCAGTGCCTGGAATTAATTATTCACAAAGTCTGGGATTGGTCTTTGATGATTAAATTTTACTGTGTTGCAAATACAGAGGTAGAAAGGCTGATACTGGTTCAGCTGACTGTCTCCATATTACATAGAACATAGAACATAGAAAAATACAGCGCAGTACAGGCCCTTTGGCCCTCGATATTGCGCCGATCCAAGCCCACCTAACCTACACTAGCCCACTATCCTCCATATGCCTATCCAATGCCCGTTTAAATGCCCATAAAGAGGGAGAGTCCACCACTGCTATTGGCAGGGCATTCCATGAACTCACGACTCGCTGAGTAAAGAATCTGTCCTATACCTACCACCCCTTAATTTAAAGCTATGCCCCCTCATAATAGCTGACTCCATATGCGGAAAAAGGTTCTCATGGTCAACCCTATCTAAACCCCTAATCATCTTGTACACCTCTATCAAGTCACCCCTAAACCTTCTTTTCTCAAATGAAAACAGCCCCAAGTGCCTCAGCCTTTCCTCATACGATCTTCCTACCATACCCGGCAACATCCTGGTAAACCTCTTCTGCACCCGTTCCAGTGCCTCCACATCCTTCCTATAGTATGGCGACCAAAACTGCACACAATACTCCAGATGCGGCCGCACCAGAGTCTTATACAACTGCAACATGACCTCAGGACTCCGGAACTCAATTCCTCTACCAATAAAAGCCAGTTCGCCATATGCCTTCTTCACCGCACTATTTACCTGGGTGGCAACTTTCAGAGATCTGTGTACATGGACACCAAGATCCCTCTGCTCATCCACACTACCAAGTATCCGACCATTAGCCCAGTACCCCATCTTTTTGTTATTCATACCAAAGTGAATCACCTCACACTTACCCACATTGAACTCCATTTGCCACCTTTCTGCCCAGCTCTGCAGCTTATCTATATCCCGCTGTAACCTGACACATCCTTCTTCACTGTCAACAACTCCATCAACTTTTGTATCATTCGCAAACTTGCTCACCCAGCCTTCTAGCCCCTCCTCCAGGTCATTTATAAAAATGACAAACAGCAATGGTCCCAAAACAGATCCTTGCAGAACACCGCTAGTAACTGCACTCCAAGATGAACCTTTACCATCAACTACTACCCTCTGTCTTCTTCCAGCCAGCCAATTCCTAATCCAAACCTCCAACTCACCCTCAATGCCATACCTCCTTATTTTTTGCAGTAGCCTACCATGGGGAACCTTATCAAACGCCTTACTAAAATCCATATGCACCACATCTACCGCTTTACCCTCGTCCACCTCCTTAGTCACCTTCTCAAAGAATTCAATAAGGTTTGTGAGGCACGATCTGCCCTCACAAAACCATGCTGACTATCCTTGATCACATTATTCCTATCCAGATGTTCATAAATCCTATCCCTTACAATTCTCTCTAAGACTTTGCCCACATCAGAAGTGAGGCTCACCGGCCTATAGTTACTAGGGTTATCCCTACTCCCCTTCTTGAACAAAGGAACCACATTTCTATCCTCCAGTCTTCTGGCACGATTCCTGTAGACAACGAGGACATAAAAATCAAGGCCAATGGCTCTGCAATCTCCTCCCTTGCTTCCCAGAGAATCCTAGGATAAATGCCATCGGGCCCAGGGGACTTATCTATTTTCACCCTTTCCAGAATTTTCAACACCTCTTCCCTACATACCTCAAAGCCGTCCATTCTAATTAATTGTGACTCAGTATTCTCATCGGCAACAATGTCCAGTTCCTGACTGAATACTGACTAAAAGTATTCATTCAGTGTCTCCCCAATCTCTTCAGCCTCCACACGCAACTTCCCACTACTATCCTTGACTGGACCTATTCCTACCCTCGTCATTCTTTTATTCCTGACATACCTGTAGAAAGCCTTTGGGTTTTCCCTAATCCTACCAACTAAAGACTTTTCATGTCCCCTCCTTGCTGCTCTTAGCTCTCTTTTCAGATCCTT
The DNA here is from genome assembly GCF_047496795.1 of Chiloscyllium punctatum. Taxonomy (NCBI): domain Eukaryota; kingdom Metazoa; phylum Chordata; class Chondrichthyes; order Orectolobiformes; family Hemiscylliidae; genus Chiloscyllium; species Chiloscyllium punctatum. The sequence continues at coordinate 80,774,412 of NC_092743.1, forward strand.
TCTGGCTACCTTATAACTCTCAATCGCCCCAATTGAACCTTCACGCCTCATCTTTACATAGGCCGCCCTCTTCCCTTTAACAAGGGATTCCAATTCCTTATTAAACCACAGCTCCCTCACACGACCCTTTCCTCCCTGCCTGACAGGTACATACTTATTAAGGACACTCAATAGTTGCTCCTTGAACAAGCTCCACATATCAATTGCGCCCTTGCCTTGAAGCCTACTTTTCCAAGCCACTCATCCTAAGTCGTGCCTCACTGCATCATAATTTCCCTGCCCCCAACTATAACTCTTGCCCTGAAGTGCACATTTATCCCTCTCCATCACTAGAGTAAAAGTCACCAAATTGTGGTCACTGTCCCCAAAGTGCTCACCTACCTCTAATTCTAACACCTGGCCTGGGTCATTACCCAGAACCAAATCCAGTATGGCCTCACCTCTTGTTGTCCTGTCTACATATCGTGTCAGGAAACCCTCCTGCACACATTGGACAAACACGGACCCATCTAACGACTCGAGCTATAGCTTTCCCAGTCAATATCAGGAAAGTTAAAGACCCCCATAACAACCATCCTGTTACTTTCACTCTTCTCCTGAATCATCCTCGCAATCCTTTCTTCTACGTCTCTCGGACTATTAGGAGGCCTGTAGAAAACTCCTAACAGGGTGACCTCACCTTTCCTATCCATAACCTCAGCCCAAACTACCTCAGATGGCGAGTCTTCATCCATCGTCCTTTCCACCGCTGTAATATTATCTTTGACAAGCAATGCCACACCTCCCCCTCTTTTACCCCCACCTCTGACCCTACTAAAACATTTAAACCCTGGAACCTGCAACAGCCAATCCTGTCCCTGTTCTACCCATGTCTCCGTAATAGCCACAACATCGAAATCCCAGGTACCAACCCACGCTACAAGTTCACCTACCTTATTTCGTATACTTCTTGCACTAAAGTATATTATACATGTTTCTAACAAGTCAGTAATTGTTAGTAAGTATTGAACCTTGACTATGTGTAAGTGTGAGATTTCATCACAGTGTAAATAGTTAGTGTTGCTAATAAACATAAGGACATCTATTTCACCAAGAACCCAGCCTTTGTGGTATATGTGAAATGAGAGAACATATAGAAGACTCAGCGATGTAAACAAACAATAAACTGGCAATATAGAAGAGGAGGTATAGTTTTAAAATGATATCCAATGCAATGAAATAAATGGCTAATAAATGCTGAGCTATTCAGAACCACAAGACTACTAAATCCTTCCATCAAACGCATCCAATAGTGAACAGAAAATGTCACCCACTAGTTTATCAGCTTCATTTTCAAAATGCAATGAAAGAAGTTTGAGATGCAGCATAAAAATGTGAGACACTCTCCACAGAGTCATAGAGTCATAGAGATGTACAGTATGGAAACAGACCTTCGGTCCAACCCGTCCATGCCGACCAGATATCCCAACCCAATCTAGTCCCACCTGCCAGCACCCGGCCCATATCCCTCCAAACCCTTCCTATTCATACACCCTTCCAAAATCCTTTTAAATGTTGCAATTGTACCAGCCTCCACCACTTCCTCTGGCAGTTCATTCAATACACGGACCACCCTCTGTGTGAAAACGTTGCCGCTTAGGTCTCTTTTATATCTTTCCCTTCTCATCCTAAACCTTTGCCCTCTAGTCCTGGACTCCCCCACCCCAGGGAAAAGACTTTGTCTATTTATCCTATCGATGCTCCTCATAATTTTGTAAACCATTATAAGGTCACCCCTCAGCCTCCGATGCTCCAGGGAAAACAGCCCCAGCTTGTTAAGCCTCTCCCTATAGCTCAAATCCTCCAACCCTGGCAACATCCTTGTAAATCTTTTCTGAACCCTTTCAAGTTTCACAACATCTTTCCGGTAGGAAGGAGACCAGAATTGCACGCAATATTCCAACTGTGGCCTAACCAATGTCCTGTACAGCCACAACATAACGTCCCAGCTCCTGTACTCAATACTCTGACCAATAAAGGATAGCATACCAAACGCCTTCTTCACTATCCTATCTACCTGCGACTCCACTTTCAAGGAGCTATGAACCTGCACTCCAAGGTCTCTTTGTTCAGCAACACTCCCTAGGACCTTACCATTAAGTGTATAAATCCTGCTAAGATTTTCTTTCCCAAAATGCAGCACCTCACATTTATCTGAATTAAACTCCATCTGCCACTTCTCGGCCCATTGGCCCATCTGATCAAGATCCTGTTGTAACCTGAGTAACCTTTTTCACTGTACACTACACCTCCAATTTTGGTGTCATCTGCAAACTTACTAACTGTACCTCTTTTGCTCGCATCCAAATCATTTATGGGGAAAGTGAGGACTGCAGATGCTGGAGATCAGAGCTGAAAAATGTGTTGCTAGAAAAGCGCAGCAGGTCAGGCAGCATCCAAGGAGTAGGAGAATCGACATTTCGGGCATAAGCCCTTCTTCAGGAATTCAGCTCCAAATCATTTATGTAAATGACAAAAAGTAGAGGACTCAGCACCGATCCTTGTGGCACTCCACTGGTCACAGGCCTCCAGTCTGAAAAGCAACCCTCCACCATCACCCTCTGTCTTCTATCTTTTGGCCAGTTCTGTATCCAAATGGCTAGTTCTCACTGTATTCCGTGAGATCTAACCTTGTTAACCAGTCTCCCATGGGGAACCTTGTCGAACGCCTTACTGAAGTCCACATAGATCACATCTACCGCTCTGCCCTCATCAATCCTCTTTGTTACTTCTTCAAAAAACTCAATCAGTTTGTGAGATATGGTTTCCCACGCACAAGCCATGTTGACTATCCTAATCAGTCTTTGCCTTTCCAAATACATGTACATCCTGTCCCTCCAACAACGTGCCCACCACGGACATCAGGCTCACCAGTCTATAGTTCCCTGCCTTGTCCTTACTAAATAGTGGCATGATGTTAGCCAACCTCCAGTCTTCCAGCACCTCACCTGTGACTATATCACCTCTCTTGCTTCCCACAGAGTTATAGGGTACACCTGATCAGGTCTGGGGGATTTATCCACCTTTATGCATTTCAAAACATCCAGCACTTCCTCCCCTGTAATATGGACATTTTTCAAGATGTCACCATCTATTTCCCTACAGTCTATATCGTCCATATCCTTTTCCACAGTAAATACTGATGCAAAATATTCATGTAGTATCTCCCCCATATTCTGTTGCTCCACACAAAGGCCACCTTGCTGATCTTTGAAGGGTCCTATTCTCTCCCTAGTTACTCTTTTGTTCTTAACGTATTTGTAAATGTATTCTCCTTAATTCTATTTGCCAAAGCTACCTCATGTCCCCTTTTTGCCCTCCTGATATCCCTCTTAAGTATAGTCCTACTGCCTTTATACTTTTCTAAGGATTCACTTGATCTTTCCTGTCTATACCTTACATTAACAGTTCAAAAACACTCAGCATTCTGGTTTTTACGACAGCTTCCAGGAAAGCTGGAATCTGCCACATTAGGGACCCCTTGCTGAAATAGGTGCTAGTCTCTTTGTATGTACAAATACTGAATAAGTGCTTACTTGAGGGCTGGTGTGGAAGACCAAGGAGAGTGCTGGGAGCAGTGACTATTCAGCAAAGTCAGTTCTACATGCAGCCTGAGGCTGCCATGAGAAAGACATGTTTTCAACATAAATTACCTCAAAATGATATGAGGAGGAGGTGAAGAAATGATAGTTAGAGTCATCCTCCTGCTCTTCCAATGTCATCATCATCTCTCTTCTCAATCCCTCTCTATTCCTTGTCAGGCCTTTTCCTCTGCCCTTTGGCCTTCTGTGCTTCCTCTGGGTTCCTGTGCACATTCCTCTTCCCTCTACTTTTCCATTGGTTTCAAAACCCTGTGCCTGTTCAACTCTACTCTTGGAATTCCTTCCACAAACGTCTTCTGTTAGACAGTAAAAACAGAACTCCAAAGACTATTTTCTTCATTGTTTTTCCCTTCATCTTTCTTAAAGGTTCTGCTACATCTCAACATTATCTATTCCTGCTGATGTGAAATGTCTTGGAACATGAAAAGTGTCACATCCATGCAGGTAGTTAGTGCTGAATAGAAGATTTTCACAGCAGTGTCAACACACCAGAATTGCAAATCTTCATTATTTCCATCACAGTTTATTGATTTTGCATCTTAATTGGTGTGAATCAGCAGAATATGAGGGAGAGGTAGAGACTTGTTCTCTCCATTGTCTAAATCTTTGAATTGTGTGTATCAAATCAATTATATACAAATCAATTAATCCTGTACAAAGGAGCAAATGTTTGTAATGTGACTACTTCTCAGTCAGGAAGTTCATGTAACACACATAAAACTCTCTCTCTATCAGAACAACAGTATCTAACCTAATCTTTGAAGATTCATCTTGCATTCTCTGTGTAAGTCTGATCCAAACCACAGTGCTATGACATGGCTAGAGTAAGAGGGCAGGTCTCAACTCCACCCCAGCCATAATGGCTATCAAGCCCCATACTGTTGACACCAATCTGATTCACATGAGGCATCCACCCCATTTCCTCCACTGCTACTCGAAGAGTCCAAGTTGCTGTTGAAGAAAAGGTTCTTTTTATTAACCTATTTTTCTAATCAATCTGATCAGAAATGTTATTACACAAGCCTCCCAGTCTAAGGGTAGGGGCATTACCACTGCACCACAAGAGGGTCCCCAAGTTGCTATGGATGCATATATTTGAATACTGATGGTGGAGGCTCCTGAGTTCCTTCCATTACTCTGCTGACCAGGAATCTTTTCTGCTCTTACCATCTTCCATTGCTGGGTATCAGATAGATTTGCAACCAGTTTGGTCATAAGGATACCTTCCTTTGATATCAAGTCTTAGAGAGTGGGATTTGAACTCTGAACTTCTAAGGTGCTAGCCACTGTGCCATAAGACTTCCTTCTTAGAAGTTTAGGATTAATTTAGTGGACTAGTGCCATATTGATGCATCTCACACCTGCCATTGATGAAATCCCTCTCAGTAAATTGTTTTTCTCAAACCCTACCAATTTAATTGACACCATTCAAACATATTCCACCCTGTTTTGCTGAAGTGACAGAAAGAGGAGTATGTAAGAAGACAATTGGAATTGTTCAAGATTAATAAAATTAAGGGTTTGAATAAATGTCGAGAATCATATTTCCCATGTTTATCTGATGTATATGACTTTTGTAGACTTTCCATCTGTTTGACGGAAAGAATTAATTTAGTGTTTGCTGGAGAGTTTTATATATATTGCCATTTAGTGGTACAGTAACTGACAACTACTGAAAAAAAGACACATGCTCTTACAGCTTTTTGTCTTGCACCCATCAGGATGGATACAAGAATACCAAATGTAAGGCATAATTATTTCAGATATAGGATTAGTGGTGCTGGAAGAGCACAGCAGTTCAGGCAGCATCCAAGTAGCTTCGAAATCGACGTTTCGGGCAAAAGCCCTTCATCAGGAATAAAGGCAATGAGCCTGAAGCGTGGAGAAATAAGCTAGAGGAGGGTGAGGGTGGGGAGAAAGTAGCATAGAGTACAATGGGTGAGTGGGGGAGGAGATGAAGGTGACAGGTCAAGGAGGAGAGGGTGGAGTGGATAGGTGGAAAAGAAGATAGGCAGGTAGGACAAGTCCGGACAAGTTATGGGGACAGTTACTGAGCTGGAAGTTTAGAACTAGGGTGAGGTGGGCGAAGGGGAAATGAGGAAACTGTTGAAGTCCACATTGATGCCCTGGGGTTGAAGTGTTCCGAGGTGGAAGATGAGGCGTTCTTCCTCCAGGTGTCTGGTGGTGAGGGAGCGGCGGTGAAGGAGGCCCAGGACCTCCATGTCCTCGGCAGAGTGGGAGGGGGAGTTGAAATGTTGGGCCACGGGGCAGTGTGGTTGATTGGTGCGGGTGTCCCGGAGATGTTCCCTAAAGCGCTCTGCTAGGAGGCGCCCAGTCTCCCCAATGTAGAGGAGACCGTTTTTACCTCGTTATTTCAGATATAGTTAATTTTTGGCAGATTTCTCACATTTTATTTTGACAGCAGATTTAAGTTAATTGACATACAAACAGAAGAGATGTTATAAATTTTCATGCAGTTCGTGGTCCAGGTATTAGTCTCTGTACACTGCTTGAGGGTGTGATGGAAGTAGGTTTGATCGATGTTTTAGAACCATAGAAATTATACAGCTCAGAAAAGGGACATTTGGCTATGCCACCCCAAAGATTTGCAAGGGAATTGGATATTAAATTGAAAAGCAACAATGTGCAAGGTCACTGGAGAAGGTGAGAGAATGGCACAAGTTGAGATGCTCATTTAGAGAGCCTGTGCAGACTCAATGGGCTGAATGACCCTATTCTGCACTGTAACAATTCTGTGATTCTGTGAAAAATGCGATGTTGTACCAGTAGATGTCACTCATGTAACACTTTTCTTTCAAGTTTTCTACTTCCACTGAAATAATACTTAGTTGAGGCAGTAGAATGATCTGTTTTACTCAAAATACACAAATAAACATGCTTCTTGCCTATCAGCATACTGTGACAAGAATGAAATGTTTTGTTTCAGCTTCCTTGCCCAAATTTAAATAAGCCCCATTAAAACCTGATCTTCAGTTCTATAAAATTCTCTTTTAAAAACCAAAAGGAGCATAAATTGTTAATGACAGCTTTTATTTCTGTAACCCTTAAAAAAATGAAATATTCCAAAGTGTCCGACAAAGTATAAAATAAAATTCAATGAGAGGAGTTATTAGGATAGATATCTAAAACCTTGATCAAAGTGGCATTTTGTAAGGTGTGACTTTGAAGAGGGAAGCAAGGTAGAGAGGTGGAGAGGTGCTGGGAGCATATTCATAAACAATTAGGTTTCAAAAGGGTTAATTCTGAAGTGTGCATTAAGCACCACCCAAAATAATGACGGATTTGAATGAAAAGTAGTGCAGGTGCTCAAAGGCAATGGATCTACCATCTAGGACACTATCATTATGATTGAAACAATGTCTATCATACCAAAGTAACTTGTACCTAGTTGCTATTTTGTAACAAACATCTTGTACAAGACAAAAACCTCTTCTCAATAGACTGCCAAGTGCATTTCACTACCATACTAGACAGAGCCCTGTAGATCTCAGCTTAAACATAAAAACACAAAACACAGAAGCATGAGTAAGGCCATCTGGTCCTACAGGCATGTTTCACCATTCAATATGACCATGGCCATACTCTATCTCAGTGCCATCTTCATGGTTTCTCAACCATACCCTTTGATGCCTTTATTGATCAAACACTTTCTTGAATATTCTTACTTGATTAGCCTCCACAGCCTTCTGTGATAGTAAATTGCACAGATTGACCATCCTCTGATGAAGAAATGTTTCCTCAGCTCAGTCTAGTAGCAAGGTGACTCAGTGGTTAGCACTGCTATCTCACAGTGCCATGGACCTGGGTTTGATTCCAGCCTTGGGCGACTGTCTGTGTGGAGTTGCACATTCTCCCCGTGTTGCATGGGTTCCCTCTGGGTGCTCTGGTTTTCTTCCACAGTCCAAAGATGTGCAGGTTAGGTAAATTGGCCATGCTAAATCGCCCATAGTGTTCAGGGATATGTAGGCTAAGTGCATTCGTCAGGGTAGGGGAATGGGTCTGGGTAGGATATTCTTTCGAGGGTCGGTGTGGTCTTGTTCGGCCAAATTACCTGTTTCCATGCTATACGGATTCTATGATTCTTATCCTGAGACTGTGACTGCTGGTTCAAGATGGTCTCCAACCATGTAGTTTTTATTGTTCATTCACGTGATGAGGGCATGGCTGGTGGGCTAGCATTTATTGCCCATCCCTAATTACCCAGAAGGCAGTTAAAAGTCAATCATTTGGTTGTGTGTCTGGAGTCACATGTAGACCAGACTAGGTAAAAACATTAGTGAACCAGATGGGTTTTTCTGACAATCAACAACAGATTCATGTTCATCATTACACTCTTAATTCCATAACATTTTAAATTAAATTTCAAATTCCATTTTCAGCCATGGCTGGATTTGAACTTGATATCTATCCACTTCTATTAGAATTTTACATTTTCCAACCTGTCATTCCACCAAACTCTAGTGAATGCAGTCTCAGTTGAACCAATACTCAGGATAGTCCTGTCATCCTTGGTATACATCCCATTGAACTTTCACTGCACTCCCTTGGTGGCAAGTATATCCTCTCATAGGTAAGGGGACCAAAACTGCACACATTACTTTAGATGATGTCTTACCAAGGCACTGCAGTATGATATTCCTACTTCTGAATTCAAATCCTCTTGCAATGAAGGCTAACAGACATTTGCCTTCTTAATTATTTGCTGGATCTGCCTGTCTGATTTCATTGACTGGTGTTAACAGGACATACAGATCCCTTCAAATATTCACACTTCCCAATATATCATCATTTAGGTCTTACTCTGTCTTTCTGTTTCTCACACTGAAACATATAATTTCACATTTATCCATGTTATACTGCACCTGCCATATGTTTGCCCACACACTCAACCTGTCTAGATCACTCTGAAGACTCTGCAAACTTCTCACAACTCACATTTCCACTTAGTTTTGTGTCATCAGCAAACTTGGAAATTTGTACTTAGTTCCCTTACCCAAGTCATTTACAGTTGTGAATAGTTGGGGCCAGATCCTTAGAGTAACCCACTAGTCACCATCTGCCACTCAGAAAAAGATCCATTTATTCTTACCCTCTGAACATTTGTGATGAAAGGCTTATCTCCGAAACATTGATTCTCCTGCTCCTCGAATGCTGCCTGACTTGCTGTGCTTTGCCAGTGCCACATTTTTCAATTCTCAGTCTATGCCAGTATATTACCCTCCACTCCATGTGCTTCAATGTTTCCCACTAGCCTCCTGGTGGGATCTTATCAAAAGCCTTAAGGAAATCAAATACACCACATCCATTGTTTTTTTTTCCTTATCTATTCTACTTCAGAAGATTAGTGAAGCATGATTTCTCCTTCATAAACCCATCTTGGCTTTGTCTAATCCCATTAATGCATTAAAAGTGCTCTGTTATCACATCTTTTGTAATACTCTGTAGCTTTTTCCACGCTACTGTTATTAGGCTAACTGGTCAATAATTCTCTATTTTCTCCCTCACTCATTTTTAAAATAATTTTTAAATAATTCGCCACCCTCCAATCTGTAGGAACTGTTCAGTGTCTGTAACATTTAGGAAGATGGCCAGAAATGCCTCCATCCAGGGCCACTTCAGTTCTCTGAAATATATAAATTTGGCTGCATTTGCTGACACTGACACATGCACACTCTGTGCTACTTTGACTGAAAACAACAAATGCTGGAGATCACAATGGGTCAGGCAGCATCTATGGAGAGAGAGAGAGCAAACTAATGTTTGAGTTTAGATGACTCATCATCAGATTTAAAGTGACGTGTGGAGGGACAGCATTTGCGCTATAGTTTGTAAGGGTAGTGATGGGAGTAGTGGGCTTCGGGTGCTAATGGAGAAAAGATGTTAGTAGTTTACATTAAGTGATCAGATGTGAGAATGGCAGATCAATGGTGTCATCCAGCTTGCCTTAAAGTCATAAAGCATAGAAACAGGTTGTTCCATTTAGTCTGTCAATGCTGACGAAGAAACACCAAAGTATACTAATCAGATTTACTTGTACTTGGTCCATAGTCTAATAGAACTAGAATTAGATTTAGAATGAGACTTAGGTTTTATTGCCACAGGAATATAGTGAAAAGTGTACAATGTTGTCACACGGCACCATCTTGGGTACAAAATATTTACTTACAAATCTTAATACTAAAATAGATTAGGTACATAGAGAAATAAAGAAAAAAGCTAATAGTTCCACATTATAGTTCATCATAGTATAAATTAAGAAAATAAAGAAATAAAGTTAAATGATAGACATTTTTAGTCCTTCTATTGCCTGCCATTACTCCACACTGGGGGGCTTTCCGCACATGGTTTAGCTCACCGCTACCCTGAGCTGACCCCAAATGGGTTCACTGACTACCATCAGTGACAGGCTGACTGCCCTGCTGCAGGCCCCCAGCCCACTGGCCATCCCATCCCACTCCACTCCAACCTACTGACTGCACACTCTGCTCCAGGCCCCCAACTCACCAGCTGCATCGCTCTGGGCCCCCAGCTGGCCAGCTGGCCGATCCCACTTTGCTCTGGCCCGCTGACTGCCCACCCCACTCTAGGCTCCCAACCCCTGGCCGCTCCACTCTGCTGCAGCCTGCCAACCATTGGGGGTCTCGCTCTGTCCTGGCTTGCTGACTGCTGGCTTTCTGTCTCTTCCAGGCCTGCTGACCATCACATTCCAGACCCTCAGCTGCTGCAATGCTTCGATGATATCACGACTGCTCTCTCCACAATGTAAGTTTTAAAAAAATTAAAAATTTAAAAACAGAAGAACGGGTAAAGGCTAAAAATAGAAATAGATGGAAAGGGGGAGCTCTGGGCTGAGCCCAAACCCTGCCTATTCCACTGCTGCCATCTTGGAGGTGTTAGTTTCAATGCTATGCCCTGGCATTTTAAGTGCTCTTTGATATACTTCTTATATATAGTGAGAGTACATGCCACCATTACCGTCTCAGGTATTTTGTTCCATTTCTACCATCCCACAGGTAAAGAAGGTTTTCCTCAGATTTCCCCTAAATCACTGACTCCTTACCTTAAACATCTGCCCACTGGTCTGTGCCCCTCATAAATTCAATCACATCCCCATCCCTGCTTCCCCACCACTACCCTCCCCCATCCCCAAGGAGAAACAAACCCAGTTTATCCAGTCTCTCTTTATAGTGAGGTTTTCTATCCCAGGTAACATTCCGTTGAAAATAATTAAAGAGGTGACCATTCCTCAGAATTGTATTCTGCAAAATAAATGCTTTTAGACCAAGGAGAAAATACTGCAGTATTGAAAATGTTTGTCTGAAAATAAATAAATATTCACATGAGGAAGACATGGCAGCAGAAATAATAATGCTAGCAAGATCTAATTTCAAGATGGGCTAAATAGAACATGAATTGGGCATCTTGTAGAAAATTGTTCTTAAGATACAGAATTTCTTCCAATCTGGACACAAAGTTGAACAAGTCAATACACCTTTGTGGGGAATAATTTATAGATGATCAAAGCATAAAATAAAGTACACATAAATTTTATGAAGTTCTACTAGTTTTGGGGATTTTAAAATACTTACAGGATGAACAGCTTACCCTCAATGAAAAATGTTATCCAAGGAATCTATTTGCTACTTAGTAGACATTGTCAACAGTAAAGGAATAATGGCAGACCCACAGGAAACAAAGCCTCTTAACCAGTTTCCCATTCTGAAGTTGATCAAGCCTTACAAAGAATTTTAGGAATGTTAAACCATTTGATGATCTTTTTGCCCCTCAGTTGACAGTTACAACAGAACCTTGTGGTAACTGCTCCAGAAGTCTCAAGTGTGTTGCTGAGATTCACATGAAGAGAATGCTTTCCAAAAGATCAAGGGCAGGATGTCTATAGATGTCTAAACAATGCATACTTTCAAACTATTATAGCTACAGATGCTTCATTGACAGGCATTGGAGCAATACTCTTCCAGGAACAGCCTAATAGCTGTTGTAAGCCAATGTACATTGACAGGCATTGCAGTCATTGAAAAGGATGATCTCTTTGACCCACTGAGCTTGTGAGAGATTTTTGAACTATGTCCTTGGCCTGCAAATGCTCATTGAGATAGATCATAAACCACTGGTCCCCTACTAGATGGGAAGGAGTTGGGAAGGTTGCATCCATGGCTATAGATATTCTGACTCTGCCTTATGACATTTATCTGTGAGATGAAGTATGTGCAGGTTACATTATGGGCATTGGCAGATATACTTTTGAGTGTGACAGTAGATGGCATGAAATGGAACTTCCTTCTCAAATTGAGTTTTTCACAGGCTGCAGTGACACAGAGTAGCCATAGAAAGTTAAAATAGGTTCGTGCAAAAGCAACAAGAGATACAGTGAATGTCTTACTGTTCTTCAGTATTTTGCCAAAGATTGGCCAGACTAAAGGCTGTGCATAAAGATCTATTTTGATAATTAACATCATTTCACAATTGTAGTCTATTGTGGTTTGATGAAAGGCTGGTTATTCCAGCACACTGTTGGAAGGTATCTGAGACAAAGTGCACCAGGGATTCTTGGGTATCAATAAATGCAGAGCTAGGGAGGTGTTGGTGTGATTGTCTGGGATCTCATGGAAGATTACAGACCTCATGGCTAACTGTGAAATCAGTACTATTAATAGGCCTGAACAGTGTAAGCCACTACCACTTTCCACACTAGACATGAGACAAACAGGAACCAACCCATTTATGTTGGATGGAAGCTCTTAACTTATTGCAGTGGATTATTTGTCATATCTTATAATCATTTTGCTCTTCTAAACCTTAATTCTAAGTCTATCAGAATTACTAACTATGTTCTCTTAAATCTACTTTCAGGTTTAAAGATTCCCTTACCGAAAAGCCCAAACTACCGACACTGGAACTGCAAGCCTGAGGAATCAAGTGGCCACAGGTTTCACACAAGTCCAACCTCCTTGTGGAAACCTGGAACGGAGGCCTGGTTAGCATGGCAACAAGACCTGACCCCATGGTGACCCAACACTGAGGAGGCCCAGCGAGACTGTGTATAAGTCCACCTGGAGTGCTCGTGAAAGAGACCCAGGTCCCTGGACCCCGTGTAATGCACCCACTTACCTTGCCGATGCTAGAATTGCAAGCCCAGAGGGATCTGAAGTCTTCAGCCTCTCGCAGGCTTGACCTTGTGGAAACCTGTGTGAGAAACAAAGCTCACGTAACAATAAATTTCAGTCCATGTCAAATTCTGAAGCAGCGAATTTTATTGAAACGTACTTGCAAGACGGGTGTCTAAAGAGTAGGCACCCCTATCTGAGGGTTACATTCTGATTTATGCAGTTCAACTGTGTGTCTCAGTCCTCCCCTTTTACCCCATTGGTTACTTTTGCTGTAGCGCATAGCCTATCACAAGCTCTAGCTTCACTCCTCCTTTGTCTAGCTTCACTCTGCCTCTGTTTACTTCTCCCACTACTCTAAGCCTGTCGCCCCTTACTCTTATTTATCTCATTCCTTATATGTGACTATCCTGGCATAGTTTGCTGTCTTTGTGCAATCATCCTGCCAAACTAAATTTTGTCTGTTGGCCACATCCCTCCTGCGATTGGCACACTGTTCTCCTGTTACTGGTACATCGTGGTCTACGGTTGCTCTGCCCTATTAGTCATTGAAAATTCTACCTGTTTTCGCTTCTCACTGTTTAGTATTTGCATGCGCAGCCAAATTTTATCATGCAAGCTTTTGCAGAAGCAATACCTGTTCCCTTATTCTGCACAATTTTAACCCTATACCTTACACCTGGAACCTAGGCCCGAACAGCACAGGGGAACAAGACCTGACCCCATGTCGACCTAACATTGAGAAGCAAAACAGAAGTTGCTGGAAAGCTCAGCAGGTTTGGCAGCATCTGTGAAGAGAGATCAGAGTTAACATTTCAGGACTGGTAACCCTTCCTCAGAACGTTGAGGAAGGCCTGACCTAACAAACCACAGGACTCCCTGGAATGCTCAAGGCCACAACTGGTGCCCAGAAGCACTCACTTACCTTCTGGAGCAACAGAGTTCCCTCACCAAAACCCAGGATTGACTTGGAGCAGCCACCTACCCAGGAAATATGGGAGACGTCAGGTGAGACTGAAACTTTCCTCCTCCTTCACGTTCCTCCTCCTCAAAGTACTCCTGGCAAACATCCAAGCCATTCAAAACAAGTAGATGAACTTAAAGCTAGACTCACCTTTCAAAATGAATTGACAGACTGCTCTGTGTTCTGTTTTACAGAGACATGGCTCACTCCTGCTATACTTGACTGTGCCTTACAATCTGAGGGTTTCTCTGTTTATTGAACAGATTGCTCGGTGTTGTTGGGCAAGGCAAGAGATGGTGGTCTCTGCCTGCTAATCAATACATTCTGATGCTTTGACGTTTTGACCCTGGTGAGTTACTGCTCCTCGGACCTAGAACATCTTACAGTGAAGTGCTGTCCATACTATCTGCCATGTGAGTTCACCTCCGCTATCCTGACAGTGGTTTACATTCCCCTCTATGGGGAAGTGAAGAGTGCATTTGATAAAGTATACAACGCTACAAACAGTCTTGAGACTTAATACCCCGAGGCCTTCTTCATCATAGCGGGTAACTTCAACCAGAACAATCTCAAGAACCTGCTACCAAAATACCATCAACATTGCTTCTGTTCTACCAGAGATCTGAACATCCTTAAACACTGCTATACAACTGTGGCCAGACAGACCACTCAAAATGAGAAATTTATGGTGAATTTGATAATGTGGACAAGGACTGAAGTATGTTGGGAAATGAAGCCCGCCTTGACGAAAGTGACTGTGTCAATCAACATGCTGCAGAATCCAGAAAGGCTGCAACTGCCCACAGACAGTTTGCAAACAAATTTGGTAGCTGCAGACCCTACTATACATACCCAAATTTGGGTTTGAATGGGTCAGTGGAATGTTGCCCTCAGCACAATTGGAAACATTGAGGTGCATACCAGACATTGAGCTGCCTTGTACCCTTACTTAGAGGAGGCTACTTGCACCCAGCACCTCCAGTAATGGACATATAAGGACCACCCTATCATCAGCTTGCCAACACCTGATTGGGACCAATCGATCAGGGTGATTGAACCTGATTGATCCATTGGTAGATACTCAAGACATTCCCAAAAGGGGACAAAGACTTTGGAGTATAAGAATTGCTACAGCACCACCCTCAGGAGCAGCGACTCAAGTGGTAACTGGAGGGTGGTAACTCGATAATAACCACCGAAAGAGAAGACACCTCTAAGAACATCGGAAGAAAACATCAGCACATGGAGCCTGGCCACATTTTAGTGTGGTGGTATACGATCATGCAAAGTTAAGTAAAAGGTAAAGTACTACTGTGTATTGTTAGTTCATAGTTTATTTGTTGTTCTAGTATTAATTGTGTTCAATAAACAAATATTATTGCTTGAGAGTCAACACACAGTTCTTTTGCTGAATATAAGAATTTAAACACACTGTGTAGCAGGCACAACAGAACTATTAAAGGTTCTGGATTAGTGGTGCTGGAAGAGCACAGCAGTTCAAGCAGCATCCAAGTAGCTTCGAAATTGACGTTTCGGGCAAAAGCCCTTCATCAGGAGGCTGGAATCAAACACGGGACCCTGGGGCTTTGAGGTAGCAGTGCTCAACACTGAGCCACTGTGACACCCAGGTTTAGTTTAGCCACTGAGTTCTTGAATATGGACTAGTCCACCGGCTCTCAGCAGTCCCATATAAATCCTTCCATTGCCTCAGACCAACACTGCACCACTTTCTATACTGGGTCCTCCCACTTCAATCTCTGCTTGTAAGCCAATAGGAGGAGCACACCTTAGGTGAATTGGCCATGCTAAATTGTCCATAGTGTTCAGGGATGTGTAGGTTAGGTGCATTAGTCAGGGATAAATGTAGAGTAATAATAAGGCAGGGGAATGGATTTGGGTGGGTTACTTTTCGGAGGGTGAATGTGGATTTGTTGGGCCAAATGGCCTATTTCCACACTGTAGGGATTCTGTGAACTATCTGATATGAGTTTCCAAAATGCAGATGGGGATGGAATCATTGGCACCTTTACCAGAACTATTAAAGGTGCCTATGAGAGTCGGTGGACTAGTCCATATTCAAGAACTCAGTGGCTAAACTAAACCTGGGTGTCACAGTGGCTCAGTGTTGAGCACTGCTACCTCAAAGCACCAGGGTCCCTGGTTTGATTCCAGCCTTGGGCGACTGTCTGTGTGGAGTTTGCACATTCTGCCTCTGTCTCTGTGGGATTCCTCTGGATGCTCCGATTTCCTCCCACAATCACAAAGATGTGTAGGTTAGGTGAATTGGCATGCTAAATTGCCCACAGTGGTCAGACATGTATAGGTTAGGCAAATTAGTCAGGGGTAATTTATAGTATAGGGGAAAGGGTCTGGGTGGGTTACTCTTTGGATTATCGGTGTGGACTTGTTGGCCAAAGGGCCTGTTTCACACTGTAGGGATTCTAATTCTGAGAATGCCACTATTGTTTGTGACTTCATTAGTAAATGTATAGAAGCCCATGGGCCAAAGAAGTTAATCCGAATGTTCCCTATCAAGAACCATGGATGAACCAGGAGATCCACTCCTGGCTTAAATCTAGGTCTGAGGCATTCAATTTGGGACAACCTTAACCTACACAGGAAATCTAAGAATGACCTTTGTAAGGCCATCAGAGATGCCAAGAGCCAATATCAAACTAAGAATGAGACCCAGACCACTCACAGGGGCTCTCATTGTTTGTGGTAAGGTTTATATGACATAACGGGTTACAAAGCAAAGTTGAATAGAATTGCAAGCCACAGTACATCACTCCCCAATGAGCTCAATGCTTTCTACACTTTGAACAGATGGTCAGTAAAACAATATTGCCTATCCATGTTGGTAAAGGATGATATTCAGTCCCTTGCGCGGGGGGACCTAGAATTAGGGGATGTAGAGTCAGCATGGATAGAGCTGAGAAATTCTAAGGGTAAAAAGACCCTCTTGGGAGTTATCTACAGGCCCCCAAACAGTAGTCTGGATGTCGGATGTAAGTTGAATCAGGAGCTGAAATTGGCCTCTCACAAAGATGTTAATATAGTTGTTATGGGGGATTTCAACATGCAGGTAGACTGGGAGAATCAGGATGGTATTGGACCTCAAGAAAGAGACTTTGTGGAGTGCCTCCGAGATGGATTCTTAGAACAGCTGGTGCTGGAGCCTACCAGGGAGAAGGCAATTCTGGATCTAGTATTGTGCAACGAACCAGAATTGATCAGGGACCTCAAAGTGAAGGAGCCATTGGGAAGTAGTGACCATAATACAATAAGCTTCAATCTACAATTTGAGAGGGAGAGGGTACAATCGGAAGTGACAATATTTCTGTTGAATAAAGGGAACTATGGAGCTATGAGGGAGGAGCTGGCCAAAGATCAATGGTGCAATACCTTAGCAGGGATGACAGTGGAGGAACAATGGCAGATATTTCTGTGTATAATGCAGAAGATGCAGGATCATTTCATTCGAAAAAGGAAGAAAGATCCTAGGAGGAGGCATGGGTGGCAGTGGCTGACGAGGGAAGTTAAGAAACATATAAAGTTAAAAGAGAAAAAGTATAACATAACAAAGATAAGTGGGAAAACGGAGGACTGGGAAGCTTTTAAAGAACAACAGAGGATTACTAAGAAGGAAATACGCATAGAAAAAATGAGGTACGAAGGTAAACAGGCCAAAAATATAAAGGAGGATAGTAAAAGCTTTTTCGGTATGTGAAAGACAAAAAAATGGTTAAGACTAAAATTGGGTCCTTGAAGACAGAAACAGGGGAATATATTACAGGGAACAAAGAAATGGCAGAAGAATTGAATTGGTACTTCAGATCTGTGTTCACTGGGGAAGACACAAGCAATCTCCCTGAGGTAACAGTGGCTGAAGGAACCGAACTTAAGGGAATTTATATTTGCCAGGAATTGGTGTTGGAGAGACTGTTAGGTCTGAAGGTTGATAAGTCTCCGGGGCCTGATGGTCTACATCCCATGGTACTGAAGGAGGTGGCTCGAAAAATCGTGGATGCATTGGTGATTATTTTCCAGAGTTCGATAGATTCAGGATCAGTTCCTTCGGATTGGAGGGTGGCTAATGTTAGATTAGATTAGATTACTTACAGTGTGGAAACAGGCCCTTCGGCCCAACAAGTCCACACCGCCCCGCCGAAGCGTAACCCACCCATACCCCTACATCTACATTTACCCCTTACCTAACACTATGGGCAATTTAGCATGGCCAATTCACCTGACCTGCACATCTTTGTGACTGTGGGAGGAAACCGGAGCACCCGGAGGAAACCCACGCAGACACGGGGAGAACGTGCAAACTCCACACAGTCAGTCGCCTGAGGCGGGAATTTGTACCACTTTTTAAGAAAGGTGGGAGAGAGAAAGCAGGAAATTATAGACCAGTTAGTCTGACCTCAGTGGTGGGAAAGGTGCTGGAGTCTATTATAAAGGATGAAATTACGACATATCTGGATAGTAGTAACAGGATAGGTCAGTGTCAGCATGGATTTATGAAGGGGAAATCACGCTTGACTAATCTTCTGGAATTTTTTGAGGATTGTAACTCTGAAGATAAACGAGGAGATCCAGTGATGTAGTGTACCTGGACTTTCAGAAAGCTTTTGATAAAGTCCCACATAGGAGGTTAGTGAGCAAAATTAGGGCGCATGGTATTGGGGGCAAAGTACTAACTTAGATTGAAAGTTGGTTGGCTGACAGGAAACAAAGAGTAGTGATAAACGGCTCCATTTCGGAATGGCAGGCAGTGACCAGTGGGGTACCGCAGGGATCAGTGCTGGGATTGCAACTTTTAACAATATATATTAATGATATAGAAGATGGTATTAGTAATAACATTAGCAAATTTGATCCTAAGCTGGGTGGCAGGGTGAAATGTGAGGAGGATGTTCGGAGATTACAGGGAGTCCTGGACAGGCTAGGTGAGTGGTCAGATGCATGCCAGATGCACTTTAATGTGGATAAATGTATGGTTATCCACTTTGGTGGCAAGAACAGGAAGGCAGATTACTACCTAAATGGAATCAATTTAGGTAAAGGGACAGTACAAAGAGATCTGGGTGTTCTTGTCCACCAGTCAATGAAGGTAAGCATGCAGGTACAGCAGGTAGTGAAGAAGGCTAATAGCATGCTGGCCTTCATAACAAGAGGGATTGAGTATAGAAGCAAAGAGGTTCTTCTGCAGCTGTACAGGGCCCTGATGAGACCACACCTGGAGTACTGTGTACAGTTCTGGTCTCCAAATTTAAGGAAAGACATTCTAGCTATTGAGGGAGTGCAGCGTACGTTCACAAGGTCAATTCCTGGAATGGGACTACCTTACGCTGAAAGACTGGAACGACTGGGCTTGCATACCCTTGAGTTTAGAAGGCTGAGAGGGGATCTGATTGAGACATATAAGATTATTAAAGGATTGGACACTCTGGAGGCAGGAAACATGTTTCCACTGATGGGTGAGTCCCGAACCAGAGGACACAGCTTAAAAATAAGGGGTAGACCATTTAGGACAGAGATGAGGAGAAACTTCTTCACCCAGAGAGTGGTGGCTGTGTGGAATGCTCTGCCCCAGAGGGCAGTGGAGGCCCAATCTCTGGATTCATTTAAGAAAGAGTTGGATAGAGCTCTCAAGGATCGTGGAATCAAGGGTTATGGAGATAAGGCAGGAACAAGATACTGATTAAGGATGATCGGCCATGATCATATTGAATGGTGGTGCAGGCTCGAAGGGCAGAATGGCCTACTCCTGCACCTACTGTCTATTGTCTATTGTCTATTGTCTATTGTCTATTATCCCAACAGCCTTGGCTGCATCCGGATCCCAGTCACCACTGCAGATGTTAGATCGGCCTTTTTCAATGTGAGCCCACAGAAAGCAACTGATCTGGATGGAGTCCCCGGTTGTGCACTCAGATCCTGTGTGGACCAGCTAATGGGAACATTTGCAGACATCTTTAACCTGTTTATTATGATCTAAAATCCCCACTTGTTTCAAGAAGATCACCATCATACCAGTGCCAAAGAAAAATCATCCAACATGTCTCAATGATGACCATTTTTGTGACTCTGACCTTCATAATTATGAAGTACTTCGAGAGGTTAGTCATGGCTCACATCAACTCCAGCCTACCAAATTGCCTTGATCCTTTGCAATTTGCCTAAGGGTGTGACAGGTACATTACAGATACTATCTCCCTGGCCGTACACTCATCCCTGGAGCATCTAGATAACAAGGATACCTACAGCGGGCTCCTACTTATTGTCTATAACCCCGCCTTCAACACCATATTTTCACCTAGGTCTTGGCTCCCTCCTCTGTGACTGGATCCTTGAATGACTGATCCATAGACCATAATCATTAAGAATAGCCAACAACACCTCCTCTACCATAATCCTCAAATGAGTACCTTGCATGACTGCATACTCAGCCCCCTCTTATACTCCATATACACGCTCAACTGTGTGGCCAAATTCCGCCTCAAATACATTTACAAGTTTGCTGACAACACTACCAGCATAGATAGGATCTCAAACATAGGGATAGTATATGGGAAAGAGATTGAGTGTTTAGCAGTACGGTGTGAAGAAAAGAATCTCTCCATTAAGATCAGCAAAATTAAGGAGCTTGCCATTAACTTCAGGAAGCAGACTGGAGGGTACACCCCTGTCTGCATCAATTGTGCTGAGAGGATATGTTTGATAGCATCAAGTTCCTGGGAGTGATGATTACCAACAATCTGTCCACCCAAGTCGATGTTGCAGTCAAGAAAGCACAACAATATTTCTATTTCCCCAGCAGGCTAAGGAAATTCAGCATGTCCATAAGTACTCCTACCAATTTTTATAGATGTACCGTAGAATGCATCCTATCTGAATGCATCACAGTGAGAAATGGCAATGCTCTTCCCAAGATCCTAAGAAACTACAGAGAGTCATGAATATAGCCCTGTCCATCATGCAAACCAGCCTTCCATCCACTGGCTACATCTATATTTTCCGCTGCCTTAGGAAAGTAACCAACAAAAACAAAAACTCCTCCCGCGGAGGTTCTACTGTCTTCTACCCTCTTCTGTCGGGCAGAAGATATAAAAGTTTGAATATACGTACAAACAGATTCAAGAACAGCTTCTTCCTTGCTGTTACCAGACTTTTCAATAGATCTCTCAAGTGTTAATTCTGATGTCTTTCTCTGCGGCTGTAATCTGCACTCTATTCTGCGACCATGATGCACTTTGTATGATACGATCTGCCTGTATAACATGCAAGATGATGTTATGTGGACTCAAAGGAGTCACCACCTTTCACTGTATCTCAGTACATGTGACAACAATAAATCAAACTCCAACTTAAATGGCAGACAGAGATAAAAATGCTACGTACTACCACCTTAGATACAGATGCACAGTTTGAGACATGGTGCGGGAGGGAGGGGTTCAGATTTTTGGGACATTGAGACCGATTCTGGGGGAGGTGGGACTATTACAAATTGGACAGTTTACTTCTGGGCCGGACTGGAACTTGGCTTTTGCTAATGCTGTTGGGGAGGGTTTAAACTAATGTGGCAGGGTATTGGGAACCAAGTGGGGAGGTTAGTGGACAGTAAGGAGGTAGGAACTAAAGCCTGTAAGGAACTAGATAATGAAGTTAGCAGGACTAAGGGGAATAGTAGGTAGGGAGCAAATGAAGAACACTAAGGGACTGGTGGTCTGAGGTACATTTGTTTTAACACAAGAAGTGTAGTAGGTAAGGCAGATGAACTTAGGGTTTGGATTAGTAGCTGGGAGTATGATGTCATTGCTATTACTGAAAATTGGTTGAGGGAAGGGCATATTTGGCAGCTAAATATCCCAGAATATTGACGTTTCAGGAGGGATAGAGGGGGAGGTAAAACGGGTGGAGGAGTTGCATTACTAGTCAGAGAGATGTCACAGCTGTGCTGAAAGAGGGTACTATGGAAGACTTGAACAATGAAGCAATGTGGACAGAGTTCAGAAATAGTAAGGGTGTAGTAACAATATTGGGGCTGTACTACAGGCCTCCCAACAGCAAGCATGAGATAGAGGTACAAAATGTGAGTCGAGAGTGTGGTGCTGGAAAAGCACAGTAGCATCCGAGGAGCAGGAGAATCAATGTTTCAGGCATAAGCACTTCATCAGGAATGCTCCTCAGATGCTCCCCTGACCTGCTGTGCTTTTCCAGCATCACACTCTCGACTCTTTGATCTCCAGCACCTGCAGCCCTCACTTTCTCTGTACAAATTTGTAAACAGATTATGGAAAGGTGTGGGAGCAACAGGGTGGTGGTGATAGGAGATTTTAATTTTCCCAATATTGACTGGGATTCACTTAGTGTTAGAAGTCTAGATAGAGCAGAATTTGTAAGGACTATCCAAGAGGGTCTTCTAGAGCAGTATGTAAATGGTGCAATTCAGGAAGGGGCCATACTGAACCTGATGTTGAGGAATGAGCCCAGCCAGTTGGTTGTAGTTTCAGTAGGGGATTACTTTGGGAATAGTGATCACAATTCTGTAAGTTTTAGAATACTCATGGACAGATGTTTGGTTACTCTAGGTCAAGTCGGCATCAGGAAGGAGGAAGAGTTGGGAATTCTAAAAGGCATGGACAAATTCCCAGGTCTGGATGGGAAGCGAGAGAGGAAACAGCTGGGCCCTTACAGATATCTTTGCAACATCCTTGAACATGGGTGAGGTCCTGGAGGACTGGAGAATTGCTAATGTTGCCCCCTTGTTTTAGAAAGATAGCAGGGATACTTCAGGTAATTATAGACCAGAGAGCCTGACACCAGTGGTAGGGAAGCTGCTAGAGAAGATATCGAGGAATAGGATCTATCCCCAACTGGAGGAAAATGGGCTTATCAGTGATAGGCAACATGGTTTTGTGCAGGGAAGGTCATGTCTTACCAAATTAACAGAATTTTTTGAGGAAGTGACAACGTTGATTGAGGAGTGGAGGGCTGTAGATGTCATACACATGGACTTCAGTAAGGCATTTGATAAGGTCCCCCATGGCAGGCTGATGGAGAAAGAGAAGTCGCATGGGGTCAGAGTGTACTAGCTACATCGATAGAGAACTGGCTGGGCAACAGGACACAGAGAGTAGTTGTGGAAGTGAGTTTCTCAAAATGGAGACCTGTGACCTGTGATGTTCCACAGGGATCTGTGCTGGGACCACTGTTGTTTGTGATATACATAAATGATTTGGAGGAAGGTATAGGTGGTCTGATTAGCAAGTTTGTAGATGACACTAAGATTGGTGCAGTAGCAGATAGTGAAGGGGGCTGTCAACGAATACAGCAGAATATAGATGGATTGGAGAGTTGGGCAGAGAAATGGCAGATAGAGTTCAATCTGGGCAAATATGCGGTGATGCATTTTAGAAGTTCCAATGCAAGAGCAAGCTGTACAGTAAATGATGGAAAACTAAGAGATGTGGGTTTTCAGGTCCTTTGTTCACTGAAGGTGCCAACGCAGGTCAATGGAGTGGTCAAGAAGGCATACGGCATGCTTTCTTTTATCAGATGAGTCATTGAGTACAAGAGGTGGCAGGTCACGTACAGTTGTATAAGGCATGGGTTCAGCCACATTTGGAATACTATGTATGGTTCTGGTCTCTACATTATCAAAAGGATGTAGATGCTTTGGAGAGGATGCAGAGGAGGTTTGATAGGATGGTGCCTGGTATGGAGGGTGCTGGCTATGAAGAGAGTTTGAGTAGATTAGGATTACTTTCATTAGAAAGATGGAGGTTGAGGGAGAATTGATTGAGGTCTGCAAAATCATGAGAGGTGTAGACAGGGTGGATAGCAAGAAACTCTTTCCCAGAGTAGGGGCTGAATTATAGGCGACACAAGTTCAAAGTGAGAGGGGAAATGTTTAGGGGAGATACGCATGCAAAGTTCTTTATGCAGTGGGTGGTGGGTGCCTGGAACACATTGCCAGCAGAGGTGGTAGAGGTGGGCATGATAGTGTCATTTAAGATGTATCTAGGTACATGAATGAGCAGGGAGCAAAGGGATACAAACCCTTAGAAAATAGGCGACAGGTTTAGATAGAGGATCTGGATCGTTGCAGGCTTGGAGAGCTGAAGGGCCTGTTACTGTGCTGTAATTTTCTTTGTTCTTTGTCTTGCAAGAAATGTTCACTACTCATGATAACCCTGATGGAGTTGTGGTAGATCATGTACCAAAGTTGGCTAATAAGTGCTTTTTATGCTTTAATAAGGCACTTCTAGGTCTGAACATATCACTGGCTTGTGGAGGTATCCACAATTGAATGGAAAAGCCTAGTGTGGGGTCCAGACATTTAAGTCCTTTTTGAAGAAAAATGTTGACTTTTTTACAGCATTGTTAACGTGCTAGTCCAATCCAGGCCAGGTCAGCTAATCACCATCACAGTGTTGATAGGTAGAAAACTGAACACTTAATTCTCTATCTAACCAGAGGTGCACCCCACAGTTAGGTCCAGGGGGCAATGAAAATGAACATAAGAAGGAATAGAATTTCTGGTAAAACAAACAACCAAGTTAAATAAACGTCATGTGCATGCTGATTGATATACTTAGGCCAAAGGGATCAATTATATATTTGGGACTTTAATGGGAAAGACCACAGAAATCATATAGTGATCACAAAGGCAAACGAGTTGTGTGGAAGAAATGTAGAACCTTCATCTCATTGCAGATCAATCATTTATTAGTAACAAAAACAGAAATTGCTGGATAAACTCAGCAGGTCTGTCAGCATCTATGGAGAGAAGACAAAGTTAACATTTCAAGTCCAGTGACCCTTCTTCAGCATGCACATAATAATCATTTATCTTGGGATGTCTGAATGAAGGACAATGTGTTTAAGTCAAAGACCTAACAGTTTTCGAGGTCCAAAAATAATGTGTCTGTCAGAAGTTGTGAAACTACATTTGTGAAGTCAGAGACTTGACAGGAAATGGGGTAGTGGTAAATGTACATGAATATATAAATATTCATATATTCATGAAATCGCAGGTGTGTACACACACACGTGCACACACACACATATGAAAGTATAAATATTAATAATGTAAAATAGCTTGTGCAGGAGATGTTGTATAAGGTGTTAGGCTTTGTAAAAATTGATGCTGAGGTGTGCATTAAGTACCACCCAAAATGAAGTTATGTGGACTCAAACGAGTCACAATCTAAGTCTTCCTCACAGTTTTTATAATAACGTCATTCATACCAATAAAAAATGTACCTGATTGATATCCTGTAGATGACTACATATTGTTTAAGACAATAGCATTTCCTCATTAGACTAACTAATAGATTTCATTTACCATGTAAGACACATTAGGACAAGGAAGGAAGACTATGACATTTGATTCAGCATATGGTGGCTAACAGTCCAGATAGCTCATATAACATGGTGAGCAATGGTGAAGATTCGATGTGTAACTGCTGGGGAACTATTATTGGTTGGGAAATTAGAATTAGAGATGCTCAAGTTGCTGGAATTCAATGAGCAGAGTTAACTCATAGGATTATGTAGTCTAGAGGTGATTACAGATATAGGGGGAATGTGAGTTCACAGGAATTTGAAAACAGGATGAGAATTTTAAAATTGTAACAGTGTTTAACTGGGAGATAGCATGTTAGTTAGGATCTTGCTGATGAGTGAATGCAATTAAGTATGAGTAAGGACTGAAAAAGTAAGCAATTTGGATGTTCTCAAGTCAACAGCCTGACAGGCTAGAATAGTCATGTCTGAAAGTAACAAATGAATTGGGGTCTTAGAAGTAGTAGAAGAATGTTGGTGATATTAGGAAGGTGGAAAAGTATTGATATGTGGGTATCAGTTCACCTTGGTGTCAAGAATGGCACCAAGATTGTGAGCAGTCTGGTTCAGCGGTAAATACTTGCCGGGATGAGGAATGCCGGGATGAGGCCAGTACTAAAAGTTAAAAGAAAATAACTACTTAATATAAGCTGTTTAAGAAAGCCAACATACAAAAATTTCCAAATCTATGCTTTTTTTTGAGATTACAATGAGGCTGTGTTCACAAAACGTGCTGCCTATTTTAAACAAACAAACATAGAACCAGAGGTCACTGCTTAAAAATTAAAACACACATGCACACAGAATAGAAATAAGTGGTGTGTTTCATAAAGATAAAAGTTAAAAGAAGAGATACAGATCAGTCTAGGAATTGTTCATGAAGCACTTTTGATCAAACTTTGCAATGGAGGTTACATTGATATTGATAGTTGAATGATTGGTTTCACAATCCCTAATTTTGCAGATTGGTTGAGATTCCATAGTTCTGAGTCCTTTCAACACTCCGGTGTTCTGAGTGAAAGAGAATCTTTTTGTTCTCATATTTCATTGCTTTAATTGGCTTTCTGCATTTGGAATAAGAGAGAGTCTTTACCTGCTCCACCCAGCTCTACCTCTGCCTGCTGTCTTGGAGTCATTTCCTTGCCTGCTGCTTTAGTACAGCCTTCTCTCTTGTTTGTGCCACAATGCGCGGTTCTAAGGAACATTCTATCAATTCTTTATCTGTCTTTGTCTATCTGATTTTTCTATTTGATGTAGATTAAAATTCCCAATGATAATCGCCATACAAGCTCTCATTATTTCTGTGATATCACATTCTACTGTGCAGTCATCATTAGGGGGCTTATCCAGCACTCCCACTTCTCGCCCTTATCATTTCTAATCTCAACCCAAACAGTGGCTACACTTTAATGTGGCTGAGCTATTTAAACCTTCTAGAAATGATTATTAATGATAGAAATGGATGGATCATTAAAGACTTCACATGCTATTTTTTGCTGTATTGATTTCCTTTTGAAAAAAATGTGTGCAACAGAATAGCTAAAGACTGTTGTCATGCAAATGTGGCAAATGTTTGTTCATTTGTTTTGGCAGAGATTTTGAGACTTCTTATTCACCTTAGTTTTCTTCCGCCCTGTTTCTGGCACAGGCTCTGCCTTGGGTATGATTTCTCATGGTTCCTGGCAGCTCTCCATTGCCTTATTCAAGTAGCCATTCTGTATGTGTCCTGAGATAGTGAATGTTGTCAGGATGAAATGTTTTCTCTGAGGACTCCTCTTAAATGCAGCATTTTGTGTGTTTGCTGTTTGTCCAGCCAAGTCAATTGGCATAAGTCAAGAATTGAATCTGGGGCTTCCTTGTTCTCTCTGGTTTCAGTTTCACACCATTGGAATTGAAGCCATCAGCAGAATATCCTGGGGACTTGGGTTTGAATCCTGTTCTGGCTGTAGGTGGAATTTGAATTCAATCTAAAAAAAAAGTCTGAAATTAAGAGTCTGTTGATGACCATTAAACCATTGTCAGGAAAATCCATCTGGTTTATGAACGTCCTTTAGGGAAGGAAACTATTCTCGACTATGACTGACTTCAGACCCAGAGCAATGTGATTGACTCCTGATGGCCCTCTGGGCAGGTAAAGCTGGGCAATAAATGTTGGTCAAGCCAGAATTGCTGACATTCGTGAATGAATTAAAAAAAAGACACAAACCATTTTATCAGGAACATATTCACCATTTTGCTTCACATACTGCTCTGCAGAAATCTCCTTCCTACATTGTTGATAATACTTTAAAAAACACACTTAACTGGCACGCTCTTATGTCAAGACTCTGGAGAGAAATATAACAAATCCAGACTTTTTTGAACATAACATGGAGTGAATTATTGCTGTTGATGTATGCTCCCTGGTTTCACTGACACAAATCAATATATATGGTCAGGATTGGTTACAGAGCGAAGGAATTCCAAAATGATAGGAGCTTTCATGGTCACACTTGAAGTATTGTTGTCTTCAGTTCAGATCCTCAACTTGCAAAAAGCAAGTGGAGCTTTGAAGAATGCACAAATTTGCTATAAAGTTAGTTGATCAAAAAGAAACAAGAATGATAGTTTATTTCTGTAAGGAAAGATTGAACAGTTGGGGATCTGGTCACAAGATTAGAGGAGATGGAAGGATGACCTGATTGCATATTTTCAGATGACGATCTGTTTTAATTGGGCAGTTGTGAAGTCCATTTCAGAATTGAGATGGGCATAAAGCAAGGAGGAAAACAAGTAATGATGGAAATGTCACTAGACAAATAATCCTAGTGGAATTTAAATTCAATTAACGTATCTGGAATGAGTCTTGATATTTAAGAACATCATGTTATCATCAATTCGCATAAAAATACATCTATTCATGATCATTAGGGAAGAAAATCTGCTGAATTTATCTGGTCTGGCCTACATGTAGCTCCAGTACAGGTTATTGGTGAGTCCATACCTAAAGTACTGTGTACAGTGTTAGTCCCTATATTTAAGAAAGAATACACGCATTGCAGGCTGCTCAAAAGAAATTCATGAGGTTTATACCTGAGATGAAGTTAAAAATCACACAACGCAGGTTATAGTCCAACAGATTTATTTGGAAGCACTGGCTTTTACAGCGCTGCTCCTTCATCATGTACCTGTGGAGCAGAACCATAAGAAGTTATAGCAAAAGATTAAAGTGTCATACAACTGAAATGATACATTGACCAAACCCAGTTTGTTGTTAAGTCTTTCATCTTTTAGAATGGGTTGCAGGTTTTGGTTCATTAATATGTAAATCCCAGAACTTCTTTTAAGTCGAATTCTCAAGATGACTTAAGCTTTTACAAAAAAAAAGGCGACATCTCAGCTCAGACAATGCATTAAGGTTGTGAGCTTAAAGGTCTGAGGTTAGGGTGACCTAAAAGAAGTTCTGGGATTTACATATTAATAAACCAAAAGCTGCAAACCATTCTAAAAGATGAAAGACTTAACAGCAATCCAAGTTTGTTCAATATATCATTTCAATTGCATGATACTGTAATCTTGTGCTACAAATGCTGTGTCTTATGGTCCTGCTCCACAGCTACCTGTTGAAGGAGTAGTGCTCTGAAAGCTAGTGCTTCCAAATAAACCTATTGGACTATAACCTGGTGTTGTGTGATTTTTAACTTTGCCCACCCCAGTCCAACACCAGCTCCTCCACAACCTGGGATTAAGGGGTTAATTTATGAAGAACAGTTGAATAACTTAGGTCATTATTTGTTAAAGAGTTGAGAAGAATGAGAGGTGATCTTAATCAAATGTACAAAATTCTGAGGAGGCTTGAAAGAGTAGATTTGAGAAAATGTTTCTACTAGTGGGGGAATCTTGAACTAGAAGTTCAACCTGGTTAAAGAGTAAAGGAAGACCCATTTAAAACTGAAATATGAAGGAAGTTCCCCTCTCAGAGGATAATGAATGTCTGCGACTTTTTACTCGAGAGAGGTGTGGAGGTTAGATCACTGTAAGTATTTAAAGAGGAGGTTGATAGATTTTTGAAACATTGAGGGCCATGAAGAACTGGCATGATAGAGGAGTTGAGGCATTGGGCAGAGCAACCATGATCTTATAGAAAGGCAGGGAAGGCCCAAGGGGCATAATGTCTTACTTCTGTTCCTATTTTCTAAATTCTTATGACTCTTAATTACCTGCTGAAATGGTCTGGTAAACCATACAGTTGAAAGCCAACTAAGAATATACAATAAGTTCTGGCCTTGTCAGTAATGTCCATGACCCATTAAAGTTTAACAAACAAATCTATGAGTTTGCAGTCATACGTAGCCCAGACCAGTTCAGGTTAGATTTCCTTCTCTAAACCACATCAGTGGAGATGGTTTTTATGATAATTGATGCTAACTTCAGAATCACCATCCTGAGTCAAGCATTTTATTCCAGATTTTATTTACTGAATTTAAATTGCCATCAGCTGCTGTGGTGGGAATTGGACCAATGTCATTGAATGGTTCCCTGATTTACTCATCCAATGACATTTTGCCTTTGTCACCAATCAAGCCCATTCACCACAGCCCAGACCTGCCTTGGCGTGCCCATTTGCTACGAGGTGGTGGAGATCCCCAGTGGAGGGATCTCTACATGGGAGTCCTCCCCCTTTCTCTCGGGGGATCTGGGTGGAGGGTGTTGCATGGAGTGGTCCCCTGCAACCGCAGATTGTGGTGGCTCATGGACTCCCAGCCCAACTGCTTGTTCTGCGGTGCTGTGGAGTCCATGGATCATGTATATATTAGGTGTGGGCACTGCACTCTCTTTTTTGATTTTCTTAAAGACCTTCTCCTCTGTTTTTGGTTGCACTTCAGTCCCACACTCCTGATCTTTGGGCACCTGGTGCAGAGGAGGGAGGGTAGGTCAGAGGACCTCCTTCTGGGTCTGCTCCTGGGCCTGGCCAAATTGGCCATAAATAGATCCAGGCAGTGGGCCATGGAGGGGGTTGTTATGGCCAATTGCCTGCCCCTAGTCCACGGTTATGACAGAGCCTGGGTGTCCCTGGAGAAGGAGCATATGGTGTCCACAAACACCTTTGAGATTTGCAGGGAAAGGTGGGCACCGCAGGGAGTGGAGTACATTATTTCTCCCTCCAACTCTACTTTGATTTAATCCCTACTCTCCTCTTCACTGTTTGATCATACAGCATTGCCCTCTGAGAAGGGCAGTGCTTGTCACTGGCCACTTGGATGTATCCTTTCTTCCTGGTGGTGGAAATTGAATAAAGCTTTGTGTACCTGTTGTCCTTCATTTTGTCTCACACCTGCACACATACAACATGGGTGCTGGGGAATATATAAGCACTACCGCAGTTAGGCGGGTAAGAATAAAAAAGAAAAAAAAACATTCAGGTTGGTTTTGAGGAGAAGAGTTTCTTTTTCTTTCACCTTTCCATTGAAGATATTTGTTTGATTGATTTTCTTTATTGCTTTTTGTGTTTGTTTTTCCCTTTATTTTGAGCTGTGCTCAGCTGCACAAGCAGCGACCATCATCACTGCTGCTGCTATTGCATGGGTCTGCTTCTACTACTGCAGCCTGGGCCTTGTTGACACCTCAGAACTGCTGCTGCTGCCTGGGCCTGTTCCTACAACTGCAGCCTGGGCAAAAAGGGAAAAAAACAAACCCACTCAGAAATTCAAGAAACACTATTTTATCTACACAATGGTTAGAACACAGAATTTGCTACCACATGGAATAGTTGAGGCAATTTCTGTTGATGCTTTTAAGAGGAAGCCACAAGAAAGAATTAGAGGTAGATTTTTAAATTTACTACATGGGATGTAGGTGTCACTGGCTAGACCAGCATTTATTGCCTACCCCTATAGGGCAGCTAAGAGTCAACTACATTTTTCTGGGTCTGGAGACACATATAGGCCAGACCAGCTAAGGGCAGCAAACTTCCTTCCCAAAAAAGGCATTAAAAAACCAGATGGATTATTTTAGAAACAATTGACAGCGGCTCCATGGTCATAATTTATTCCAGATTTTATTGGATTCAAATTTAAACAGCTGGGATTTGAACTCTTGCTCCAAGACAGTTAAGCTGGGGTTTCTGGATTGCTAGCCCAGTAACACTACCACCACCACTCCCAAAGATGGATACATTGATAGAATTATAGTAAAAATGCAACACAGGAATCAGTGAGATTGTGTTGATGGAGCTTAACTGTGTGTAGCATTAAGACTAGAATCGCATTTTGGAGCCATTATCCTGTTTCTGTATTGTAATATATATAATGCTCTATATCGTGTTGCTGAGTTATACAGCATGGGAAGAAACGCATTG
Source organism: Chiloscyllium punctatum (assembly GCF_047496795.1). Taxonomy (NCBI): domain Eukaryota; kingdom Metazoa; phylum Chordata; class Chondrichthyes; order Orectolobiformes; family Hemiscylliidae; genus Chiloscyllium; species Chiloscyllium punctatum. Next base: position 80,805,855 of record NC_092743.1, read on the forward strand.
GTCCAACTCATCTATGCCGACCATACATCCTAAACTGATCTGGTCCCATTTGTTAGCATTTGGCTTATATCCCTCTAAATGCCTCCTTTTCATGTACCCAGCTATATGCCTCTTAAATGTTGTAACTTTACCCACCTCTATCACTTCCTCTGGCAGCTCGATTTTCCCTTCTCACTTTAAACTTATGCTATCCCGTAATGGACTCCCCTACCCTGGGAAAAAGATTTTGGTCATTCATCCAATCCATGCCCCTCATGATTTTATAAACCTCTATAAGGTCACCCCTCAGCCCTGACACTCCAGGGGAAGAAAAACCCTAGACTATTCAGCCTGTCCCTATAGCTCAAATCCTTCTAAGGCTAGGCTTTGGTCTTTGTAACCTGCCAGTCAAAGAATGAAGTAAAAAGACAGCCAATTTTAGCTTTGAATGTACTCAACAACTGAACATTCACAGTGCCCGAAGTAGCAAATTTCAACTATTCACGACCCTCTGAGTGAAGTAATGTCTTGTCATCTGAGTTTAAAAAAACCTACCTACTATCCTGAGACTACTCTGACAGTTATAGAGTCATAGAGATTACAGCACAGAAACAGACCCTTCGCTCAAACTCATCCATGCCAACCAGATATCCTAACCCAATCTAGTCCCACCTGCCAGCACCCGGCCCATATCCCTCCAAACCCTTCCTACTCATATACCCAATCAAATGCCTTTTAAATGTTGCAATTGTACCAGCCTCCACCACATCATCTGGCAGCTCATTCCATACACGTACCACCCTCTGAGTGAAAAAGTTGCCCCTTAGGTCTCTTTTATATCTTTCCCCTCTCACCCTAAATCTATGCCATCTAGTTCTGGACTCCCCACCCCATGGGAAAGACTTTGTCTATTTATCCTATCCATGACCCTATCGATTTTATAAACCTCTACAAGGACACCACTCAGCCTTCCACGCCCTAGGGAAAACAGCCCCAGCCTATTCAATTTCTCCCTGTAGCTCAAATCCTCCGATCCTGGCAACATCCTTATAAGTCTTCTCTGAACCCTTTCAAGTTTCACAACATGCTTCCAAATAGGAAGGAGACCAGAATTGCACGCAATATTCCAACAGTGACCTAACCAATGTCTTGTACAGCTGCAACATGGCCTCCCAACTCCTGTACTCAATACTCTGACCAATAAAGGAAAGCATATCAAATGCCTTCTTCACTATCCTATCTACCTGCGACTCCACTTTCAAGGAGCTATGAACCTGCACTCCAAGGTCTCTTTGTTTAGCAACACTCCCTAGGATCTTACCATTAAGTGTATAAGTCCTGCTAAGATTTGCTTTCCCAAAATGCAGCACCTCACATTTATCTAAATTAAACTCCATCTGACACTTCTGAGCCCATTGGCCCATCTGATCAAGATCCCATTGTAATCTGAGTTAACCTTCTTCGCTGTCCACTACACCGCCAATTTTGGTGTCATCAGTAAACTCACTAACTGTACCTCTTATGCTCACATCCAAATCTTTTATATAAATGATGAAAAGTAAAGGACCCAGCACCAATCCTTGTTGCACTCCACTGGTCACAGGCCTCAAGTCTGAAAAACAACCCTCCACCACCACACTCTGTCTTCTACATTTGAGTTCACCCATGGAAAACAGTCTTTCATTACTCACCTTATGAATTTTATAGGTTTCTGTGAAATCTCTAGTTGTGCTACTGAACTCAAGAAAACATATTCCCATTAGACTCACCAGATAGCCTTACCATCCCATCTGTTAAAACCTAATTGTGCCACCTCTAAGACAATAAGGGTTAATGAGTTCCCAAAATTGCACAAAGCAACCAGGTCTGGTCTGAGCAATGCCTCAGATAGTTGGATAGATTGAAAAATTATACTTGTACTGGACCATTTGCAATTAAGAATGTGCTATATGTTGGTAACACTATCTTAGCTTAGCTTTTCTGGTGAGGAAAGTAAAAAGAATACTGCATTTCCTCTTCCTACCATGAATGCCAGAGTTGAAGCCTTGACGAGAATGAAAATATCCACATGGCTTTGAAGTGTGAACTTATCCCTTACAGTCAGTCAGAGGCTTAGAAATGACCATCTCATCATATTCCTTGCTGAAATGAATAACATGAAGGCATTATTTGAATTCAGCTGATAGAGTTCTCCTGAGATAAAATGGATAATTTATGAGATTTTAGCATGCTACACAACTGGTTAGTACTTTGATCTTTTACATCTGATTTTGTCGTGGCCCAAGTGGTGGGATGAAAGCAGCCTTTCTCTGCTAATTGTACAAAAGAGTGAAGGCAATTCTAACCTATTTTGTAGTCCCCAGCACGAAGCTGCTGAGCATACAGAAACTGGGACTAAATTGACATTATCTATAAGTAAGGCACATAGCCAGCTATCACTCATAAGAGAAGTTGATTTTTGTAAACCAGAAATGTTTATTTGAGTTGGATGTTCAGAGGTATTTTTGGGACAGAGTTAGGAATTTGTGCAATCCAAATCAGAAATTTCTTCAGATGCACGTCATCATGGGTATGAAATGCATTACCTGAAAATGTAGTGGAAGCAGGTTCAACTGAGGCATTCAGAGAGCATTGATGGTTAGTTGGAAAGAAATGGTGGGCAGAGATATAGAAGAAAGGCAGGAGGCAGGCTTAGGTAACAGAAGCAGTGCAGACACAATGGGCTAAATGGCCTCTTCCTGCACTGTAATGATTCTGAAATTATTGGGCACATACTGAATCATAAAACAAAAATAAAATGCTGGAGAAAATATGCAGGTTGCACAGCATCTTTGGAGAGAGAATCAGGAGTCCAGTTTGATTCTTCCTCAGGACTGTGAACTGTGAATGGGGACTTATAGTTTAATTGTTTTGTGTAGAGAATTGAAATGATAGCAATAACAAACCAACATCATTTTAAAATATCTCCAGTAAATGCTTTTGCATTTATTTTGACTAGACTAGGTGAGGAATTTACATTGAAGGAATTCAGTTCAGTTCACTCTTGAAATTGCTGTTTATGTTCCCAGGAAGAAAATTAAGATACTTCCTATTCAATGAGATAATAGTTCTGCAATAGTTGCTGCAACATAACAATCAAATAATCATTGAAATAATGAGGAAGTTACCAAATTTATCATGAGTTAGGAATGGGATGACCAGAAAAAGGTTTATTCCCCTAATACAGAACATTAAAATATATTTTATATTGAATTTCTCTTCTTTAAATTCTGGTAGGTTTAATGAATAAATGACATTGGGTATTCCTGAGAGTTGGCCTGGCCAATGATACTTTACATTTCAGTGCACATATTTTTTATGTGTTGATCCAGACTAGTTTAAAACCTGTTTCACTGTGAAATGTTTCCAACCTACTGTTCAGTTGGAAAAATTCAGTCAAATATGAAAGAAGCAGATTGTGTGGTGTACCGACGAAATCTTCTGTGATTATGGCATTAGTTGATGTTTCAAATTCAGGAAAGTGTCTGCTCTCTGAAATGAAGCCAGAGGAAAGCTGTCCCCAAAAAGACAAATCATTTGGAGAGAATTCAAATTAAGGTTTTGCACCAAGATGACAGGAGATATGTGAAGAGAAAAAGACTGGTGAAGACAAATGTTCGTCTGTTGCACTTAGAATCAGGGGAATTCATAATGGACAAGAAAGAGATGGCAGACTGGTTGAAGAAATACTTTGGACCTGTCTTCACTTCCGGATATGCTAGAGGACAGAACTGAAGGAAATCCTTATCAGTCAGGAAATAGCATTGAAGAGATTGAAACCTGATAAGTCCCCAGGGCCTGGTGCTATGCATTTCAGAGGAATTGGCCTTAGAAATAACAGATGCAATGGTGATCATTTTCCAGCATTCTGTAGACACTGGAATACTTCCAATGGACTGAAAGATGGCTAATATAACTCCACTGTTGAAAAAGGAGGAAGAGAGAAAATGGGAATTACAGGCCAGTTAGCCTCATAGTTGTGGTGAGGAAAATGCTGAAGTCAATCATTAAGGCTGTAATAACTGAGCACTTGGAAAGCGGGGACAGAATTGGTTGTAGTCAGCATGATTTCACTAATGGGAAATCATTCTTGACAAATCTTCTGAAATTTTTTGACAATGTGGCCAACAGAGCACACAATGGTGAATCAGTAGATGTTATGTATCTGGACTTTCAAAAAGATTTTAATAAAGTTTTCACACAACAGATTAGCAAGGAAAATCAAAGGTCAGAGTATCGGAGGTAATGTATTGACATGGATAGAGAATTAGTTGGCAGACAGGAGGCAGAGAGTTGGAATAAACAGCACCTTTTCAGAGTGGTGGGCAGTGACAAGTACTGGGACCCCAGCCTTTCACGAGAAATATTAACGATTTGGATAAAGGAATTGAATGCCATATCTACAAATTTGAAGATGATACTAAGCTGGGTAGCAGTGTGTGCTGTGAGGAGGATGCTAAAAGGCTGCAGGGTAACTGGACAGACTGGCTGAATGGGCAAATACTTGGCAAATGCAGTATAATGTAGATAAATGTGAGGTTATCCAGTTTGGTCACAAAAAGAGGAAGACAGATTATTATCTGAATCATGGCTGTTTAGGAAAAGATGAAGTGCAATGAGACCTCGGTGTCATGGTGGAATAGTCGCTGAAGGTTGGCATGTAGGTGCAGCAGGTAGGGGGGAAAGCTAGTGGCATGCTGGCCTTCATAAGTATTTACATATTGGAGTAAGGATATCTTGCTGCAGTTATATAGGGCATTGGTGCAGTTTTGGTCTCATAGTCTGACGAAGGACATCTTTGCTATTGCGGAAGTCTAATGTAGGTTCACCAGACATATTTCTGGGATGGCAGGACTGATATGAGGAAAGACCAGATTGGTGGAATGTCACTGGGTAATCCAAGATGGAGGATGGGAAAAATTGTGGTTGTAAGAGATGCTCTGTTTTTGAGGCATTTTAGGTATTGGAGGTGATTTCCTCGAATTCCAGGAGCAGTAATTACTGTTTTATAAGCTGTCGCATTGTTTTGGAACTTTGGGGGACAAAGTATCAAAACAACAGCACTTTAAAAGTATGAGAGACAAAGGCAGAGACCTCATGGTCAGAGAAAGAAATCTACACTGCTGTCTGATATAGCAGTGAATCTGCACAACTATTGCCTTTGCTGATGAGTTCAAGTATATTTGGACATTAGAGTGGGTCTAAGAAAAATTAACAAACAGCAGAATTCACAGCTGACCTTGGATAAACCTGTGTGGGAGAGCTCACAGCATGGGAGAAGCTAAGTGCTTAGTTTTTAAGTGCAACCTTGCGGAAAATCTACAATAGTGAATAGAGTGGGTTTGTTTTTGATTATATGTTTTATTGAGATCTGTCTCTTGATTAAATTTTAAAAATATAAAACATAGGTTCTAAGCTAGCCTGGATTGTTTTTGTTCGAGCAGTAAGTTGGTGTTATTTGCTGGGTTGTGAATGGTTAAGGAGCAAAGATGGCCATTAGTAGAGTGATGTACTTTTCCTATCAGATGTAGGAGATTAGGGAGAGTTTCCATGTTATTGATGATTATGTTTGCAGGAAGGGTCTTTGATTGCGAATCCTATCAGATTACATGGATCTGTTGGAGTGGCAGTTCGAGGCAATGAGGAATTTACAGGAGTTAGGGGGTATGATGGATAGCAATTATAGGAAGGGAGAAAAACCACAGATATAGTCAGGTTACCTCCAGGAGGGGCAGGAGAGGGAGGCAGGTAATGCGGAGTCTCCAGTGGCTATCCCCATCTCAAACAAGCATGCTTTTTGGAAAATGTAGGGGGTGATGGACTCTCAGCAGAATGTAGTGCAAACAGCCAAGTTTCTGGTACCGTGACTGTCTCTAATGTAACAAGAGATATGTCAGGTTCCAGGCAATCAATTGTGACAGGGGACTCTCTGGTCAGAGGCACAGACTGATATTTCTGCGGCCAGCAGCGAAAAATCAGAATAGTGTTTTGCCTTCCTGGTACCAGGATAAGGGACGTCTGGACAGAGTACAGAATATTCTCAAGGGGGAGAGGGCTCAGTAGAGAAAAGGATGCGATTCTGAAGGGAGAATATAGGAAGATAGGAATTTAAAAAGGAGGTCCTTGAGGGTACTAAACATCTGAATTACTCCAGGTGCTAAGAACTAGTGAGGGTAGGAATAGGAGGATAGAGCGGACAAGTGCTGAGGGGCTTGTGCAGGAAAGAAGGGTTCACATTTTTGGATCATTGAAATCTCTTCTTGGGTAGAAGTGACCTGTATAAGAAGGATGGATTGTGCCTGAGTTGGAAGGGGACTAATATACTAGCAGGAAGATTTGCTAGAGCTGCTCAGGTGGATTTTAACTAGTAAGATGGGGTGGGAGGGTGGTGCAGGTGGGGTGGGACTCATGGAGATAGTGATGAAAGAGATCAATCTGAGACTGGTACAGTTAGGAAAGAAGCAAGTCAAACCATCAGGGCAGGCAAGAACAAAGCAGAGAACAAGGTCGGACTGATAAATTAAACTACATTTATTTCAGTGCAAGAGGCCTAACAGGGAAGGCAGATGAACTCAGGGCATGGTTCGGAACAGAGGACTGGGATATCATAGCAATTACAGAAATGTGGCTCAGGGATGGATAGGACTGGCAGCTTAATGTTCCAGGATACAAATGATATAGGAAGGATAGAAAGGGGTGGGCGGCAAGAGATGAGAGGGAGTGACAGTTTTGATAAAGGATAGCATCACAGATGTATTTGGTGAGCATATCCCCGGGAATACGTCTAGCGAAGTTATTTGGGTGGAACTGAGAAATAAGTAAGGGGTGATCATCTTTTTAGGATAGTACTATAGACCTCCCAATTGTCAGTGGGAAATTGAGAAACAAATTTGTAAGGAGATCTCAGTTGTCTGTAAGAATAATAATGTGGTTATGATATGGGATTTTAACTTTCCAAACATAGACTGAGACTGCCATAGTGCAAAGAGTTTAGATGGAGACAAATTTGTTGGGTGTATAGAAGAAAATTTTCTGATTCAGTATGTCGATGTACCTACTCGAGAAAGTGCAAAACTTGACCTATTCTTGGGAAATAAGGTAGGGCAGGTGACTGAGGTGTCAGTGGGGGAGCACTTTGAGGCCAGCGACTATAATTCTATTAGTTTTAAAATAGTGATGGAAAAGGAAAATGGATCAAAAAGTTAAAATGTTAATTGGGGGCAGATATTCGCAGGTAAAGGAACGGCTGGAAAATGGGAAGCCTTCAAAAATGACATAACAAGAGTCCAGAGACAGTATGTTCCTGTTAGGGTGAAAGGTGAGGCTGGTAGGTGTAGCGAATGCTGGATAACAACAGAAATTGAGGTTTTGATCAAGAAAAAGAAGGAAGCATATGTCAGGTATAGACAGCAGAGATCAAGTGAATCCTTGAAGAGTATTAAGTCAGTAGGAGTATACTTAAGAGAGAAATCAGGAGGGCAAAAAGGGGACATGAGATAGCTTTGGCAAATAGGGTTAAAGATATTCCAAAAGGATGTTACGAATACATTAAGGACAAAAGGGTAACTAGGGAGAGAATAGGACCCTCAAAGATCAGCAAGGCAACCTATGTATGGAGCCACAGGAGATGGGGGAAGATACTAAATGAGTATTTTGCATCAGTATTTAATGTAAAGAAGGACATGGAAGATATAGAATGTGGGGATATAGTTGGTAACATCTTGAACAATGTCCATATTACAGAGGAAGAAGTGCTGGATGTCTTAAAACACATAAAGGTGGACAAATCCTCAGGACCTGATCAGGTGTACCCTAGAAGTCTGTGGAAAGCTAGGGAAGTGATTGCTTGGCCCCTGGCTGAGCTATTTGCCTCAGTGATAGTCAGGAGACTGGAGGTTTGCTAGTGTGGTGCCATTATTTTAGAAAGGTGGTAAGGAATACATAACAAAGAGGACTTATGAGGGCAGAGCAGTGGATGTGATCTTTGCGGATTTCAGTAAGGCATTCGACAAAGTTCCATAGACTGGTTAGCAAGGTTAGATCATATGGAATACAGGGAGAATTAGCCATTTGGATACAGAACTGGCTTGAAGGTAGAAGACAGAGGGTGGTGAAGGACAGTTGCTTTTCAGACTGGAGGCATATGGCCATAAGGATCGGTGCTGGGTCCACTTCCTTTTCATTTATATGAACGATTTGGATGTGAATATAGGAGGTATAGTTAGTAAGTTCGCAGATGACATCAAAATTGGAGGTGTAGTGGACAGCAAAAAAGGTTAGCTCAGAGTACAATGAGATCTTGATCATATGGGCGAAAGGGGTGAGGAGTGGCAGATGGAGTTTAATTTAGATAAATGTCACAGGCTAAGAATAAGAGATGAGGAAGAATTTCTTCATTTAGAGAATTGTGAACATGTGGAATTCTGTCACACATAAAGCTGTTAGGGCCAGCTCATTGTACATGTTCAAGAGGGAGCTGGATGTTGCCCTTGTGGGTAAAGGGATTAAGGGGTGTGGAGAGAGCAGGAATGGATACTGAGACTGAATGATCAGCCATGATCATATTGAATATTAGTGCAGATTTGTAGGGCCAAATGGCCTACTCCTACAACTATTTTCTATGTTTCCTATCTATGTCTTGTATGTATTTGCAACAGCATAAATAGCAATTATTTGGATGGATATTTAAACTTAGAGCCCAACTCATATCTTTACAATTCACATCATGTATCAGTACCTTATAGTCACAGCCAAGACTCCATTGCTAATGATATAATAGCTACAATCTGCCATTCACTTCATGTCAATAACAATTACAGCAGTGGTACTACCAGGGACCCAGGTCTGATTCCCACCTTGGGTGACTGTGTGGAGTTTGCACATTCTCCCTGTGTGCATGGGTTTCCTACCATAATCCAAAGATGTGCAGGTCAGGTAAATTGCCCATAGTGTTAGGTGCATTAGTCAGGGGTAAACGTAGGGGAATGGGTTAATCTTTGGAGGGTCGGTGTGGGTTCGTTGGGCCAGAGGGCCTGTTTCCATATTGTAGGGAATCTAATCTTGAATTAAATGTTGTGGAAATCTCTGTACCTGTGCAAATTTGGAGCAAGTTATGAGTGAGCAAACGATTCGGAGAGAAATAGGTCTTACTGCTTTACCCACTCCATTTTTTTTGTAGACAAAGGAATATTGTGTGTAGTTTTGGTCTCCTTTCCTGAGAAAAGATGCTCTTGCTCTCAATGGAGTGCAGCGAAGGTTTACCAGGCTGATTTTCTGGGGATGGTGGGACTGACGTATGAGGAGAGATTGACTAGGTTAGGATTCTTTTTGCTGGAGTTCAGACAGTGAGGGGGAATCTCATAGAGACTTATAAAATTTTAACAGGATTGGACAGGGTAGCTGCAGTGAGAATGTTCCCAATGGTAGGTGCATCCAGAACCAGGGGTCACAGTCTGAGGATTCGGGGTGGATCATTTAGGATAGAGATGAGGAGACATTTCTTCACCCAAAGAGTGGTGAACCTGCGGAACTCATTACCACAGGAAGTAGTTGATGCCAAAACATTGAATGTATTTAAGATGCAGCGCAATTTGGCACTTGGGGAAGATGAGATCAAAGGTTAAGCGAAGAAAATAGGTTTAGGCTATTTAGTTGGACAATCAGCCAAATGGCCACCTTCTGCTCCTACTTTCTGTGTTTCTATGAATTGTGAGATCTTCTGTTTCCAACACAGACTGTGTAACCTCTAACCAATGGTGTACTGTAGCTGATATCAGTGAAACCCAGAGAAATAAGCAGTCCAGCAAAGTCTTGGGTCTCTGTGATGTAAACCAGGCTGCAGGTGGACTTCTGCTAAACACAAACCACCTCTAGTTAAAATTCATGTGAAAGGAGATACCCACAACAAAACAGGAGCACTGACAGCTAGCTTCATTGCAAAATACTCAAAGCAATCTTACAATATTCAAACATTGAACAAGAGTAGGTCAGTCAGCCCTTTGAGCCTGCTTTGCCATTCAATGAGAGGGTGGCTGACTGATTTTAACCTCAACTCTACATCCTTGCATACCTCCACTAATCTTTCATCTTCTTGGTAGTCAAAGGTCTATTTACCTCTACCTTAAAAATGTTTAAAGATTCTGCATCCACTGCCTTTTGAGGAAGGGAATTTCAAAGACTCATAACACTCCGAGATAAAAAAAGTTACAACTACATTTATTCATTGAATATTATTCACCTGAGGCTACTGACAGGAGATTAATGCACTAGTTATAAGTATCAGTAAATTGCAAACAATTCACCATGATTTTACTATTTTGTCCAAATGTAGCTCTTTGGTAGTGCTGTGATTTTGTAGAATTGTGACTAGTCTATGCTCATCTTCGTCAACGTTCTTTGTGTAATATTAGTGTAGCTGTAATGTCATTGGTCTAAAAATAAGGTCCAGCCTAGCATTGAGGGAATGTGAGTTAAAATCCCATTCTAGCAGTTGGTTGAATTGAAATTTGATTAATAATTAATATAATATTATGAATATGAAGCTGGTCTCAGTCATGGTACTACGACACTGCTGTTGATTGCTTTTACAAAAGAAAATTCACATATTCATCCTAGAAAGTGAGATCTGTTGGACTGACCTACATGTGCACCAATTTCCACAGTAATATAGTTGATTCTTATCTGGTTTCAGAAATGACCAGAAGAAGCCACTCAGTTCAAGGAGCCATTAGGCATGAGTGACAAATGCTGGTCTTACTAGTGATGCAATGAAGGAATAAACAAAAAAAGTGCATAACAAAAATTGAACATTGGTCATGTAGAATAAATGCTGACAGCATTCAGACAAATGCTGTCATGGCAGCAGTTTCCTGTTATGCATGGCCAGTAGGAGTCATTCAAAGGACAACTCAAACTCCATTTATCACCAATGTTTGACTTATGAGTCTTCCAACCTGCTCTAGTGTTTCAACAGCTACTTAAGTCATCTTCCATGGTTAGCCCTTTAAGTATTATAAGAATGGAACTTACATCAGGAATCTTGGACATGTCAGGGCTCTGTGTTGAGACAGCCTCTGATGTCTGCAAAATCTGAACTGTCCTTTCAAATGGCAATAATATTGTTGGTACTGTGGGTTTCATGCCTTCAGCGCTCTTCCTGTTTTCATTGCAAACATGTGGATTTCAACAGCAAGGATGGTCCCTGCATCCATAGTGTCATCCATAGTCTGTTTTCAGAGTCAAGTAGACAGTTGATATGCACAATACCAAATGTCATGATTTCATATGATGTTATTAAAGTCATAGGGTCATACAGCTACGAAGAGGTACATTAAGTCCTAATCACACTTTCTAACACTTGGTCCACAGCCTTGAATATTATTACATTTCAAATGCTCATCCACATACATTTTAATGGTTGTGAGGTTTCCCACCTCTACTACCAGATAGTGGATTCCAAATTTCTACTACGCTCTGGGTGAAAAATCTCCTGCCTTTCACCTTAAAATTATGCCCCCTTGTTATTGACCCTTCAACTAAGGGGAACAGCTGTTTCATATCCACCCTGTTCATGTCCCTTCTAAGTTTATAGACCTCAAGACGATCCCTCCTCCATCTTCTCTGCTTTAATAAAAACAGTCTGAGCCTGTCCAGCCTCTCATCATAATGTTTTCCAAACCAGGCAACATCATGGTGATTTTCTTCTGCACCCCTCCAATGCAATCATATGCTTCCATAAACAGGGTGATGAGAACTGTTCAAGAAACTCACAGTCCCTCTATCCTAATTCTGTATCAACATCCTGCATCCTCCAAATGAAGTCAGGAGTGAAGCACTCATTTAACGCTCTACCAACGTTGTCTAGCTTCATGCACAGGTTGCTCCCCTAGTCCCACTGGGCACTAGTCTTTCCCTCTTCCCCTTAATTGAAAAACTATACTGGGATTCTCTCTAATTTTGCTTGCCAGTGCTTTTTCATGTCCCTATTCCAGGACAAGTCAGATCCCAGATTTTGTTTTTGTTTATTTAACGAGGTGGTCTTTTCCTGAAACACAGGCACACAAAACCAATTGATTTGGTTTTAACAGTGAAACATATGTTTATTATGAAAATAAATGTAATTTGAAACATTTCAGAAGACAGTTAAAATACAATATTCTATCTATCCCAACATTGTAACTTTACAGTACTCAAAGTCCAGAGACAAGTTCCTTCTCGATCACATCTAATGGTTTGACTTGACTGTTGTTTTCTAACATTCTTTTAATTATTCTGAAAAAAACCCTTAAATGTCTGCCACAGACCCTCCCATGGATCTGACTCCTAACCTCGTATCCAAGTTCACTTTAACCACCTAAGGTTTCAGCATCCACATAGTTGCCCTTATTTAAGTTTTAAATTCTAGTGTTAGACCCATAGTTCTCCCTTTTAACTGCGTACAATTCAATAATATTATGGTCACTGCCATCTAGAACTATATTTACTCTGAACTCATTAATTAATCCTGTCTCATGATGAAATATCAGATCTATTATAATCTGCTTTCTGGCCAGTTCCAGAATCTGTTGCTCTATGAAATCAGCTCTATGATCTCTGCATCCAAGGTACCATTGTCAATCTGATTTTTTTTACATTTTATGTTCAAATATCACTTGTGATTATTGCCATCCCCTTACCTCAAGCATCCAATATTTCTTCTTATATACTTTATCCTCCACTGTGATTATTGTAGACCCCAACCATTAGTGATTTCTTTCATTGACAATTTCTCACCCAAACTAATACTATATCTTGATTTCCTGAACCAAGATCTTTCTTAATTATTACCCCTCCACCTTTACCTAGCTTCCTGTTCTTCTGATTGTTGCAGCTCAATACGTAGCACCCAATCCTTGTCATCCTGCAACCAATGTTCTATACAACCACTGGGAGGTTTTGTGCATATCAAATGATATGCTGATATATTTGCTTTCACTTCTAGAAGATGCTGTCACATCTCCATCATGGCTAATAGATCAATTTATTTACTTCACCCTGAACAATCAATTAATTTGCTTTGTTATACAGGTAAATGCTATATACATAGAGATATAGAGCCTTTAGGTTTGTCTTTTTGTTATATTTGTTACAGACTTGATTGTTGATGTGTTCTTTGATCTATTCTCTCTATCCCTTTTTACCATTCTCCAATTTTTATTTCCCATATTACTATTTTATTTTCCTGCCTGACTCTACCCTTTGATATGCTAATTTAAACAAATTATTCATGAAATATGGGTGTTCCCAGTAAGGCCGTCATTTATTGCCTACATGCCCTTGAGAAGGTGGTAAGTTGCCATCTTGAATCGCTGCACCCATTGGGTGTAGATAGACCCACAATGCCATTCAAGAGACAGTTCCAGGAGTTTGACATGACGATATGGAAGGAACAGCGATATATTTCCAAGTCAGGACGGTGGTACATATGAGGGCAATTTGCAGGTGTTCCCACATGTCTGTTGGTCTTGTCCTTCTAGATGGACATTGTTGTGGGTTTGGAAGGTGCTGCCTAAGAAGAAAGGTGAGTTTCTAAAGTGCATTTTCTGGATGATGAGCATCAGTAGCAGAAGGAGTGATTGTTGAATATGATGGATAAGCTGCCAGTGAAATGGGCTGCCTTTTCCTTGATGGTGCCAAAGTTTATTGAGTGCTGTCGAATCTGCGCTCATCCAGGTAAATGGGAATTCTTCCATCACAACCTGCCTTGTAGATGGTGGACAGGGATAAAACCAAGGAAAATGTCAACGAAACATTTCATCGACTTCAGTCAAATTTTAGCCAAAAAGTGATTTTATTTGTAAAATGTCACAAATGTTTAAGCAATATCCAGTGTTTGGACACATTTTATTGATTGAAGTAAAAACTCTGTAAACACGTGTTTTTTACATAGTTATGTTCAGTATGTTACCTGAATAATCAGTTATCCAAACAAAATACTCTCTGCCTGTCTCATTCAGATAATCAAGTTTGTTCTGTATTTGTTTTCTGTACTTCCCACTAGCATGGGAAGCTAGAATTGGATTCACCTCTCTCTGGCAAGGGAAGGCATTTATTTGAGATCAGAATGGCTTCAGGATGGAGAGGGTGAAGTTAAGAAGAATATATACAGAATTACAATTTGCATCACCTAACCTCATTGAAGGTATTCACTAAAATAATAGCCTGAAGTAGATCGAAGTACCAAACTGTAAAGCACAACACTAGTGAATTATTAACCATATTACAGCTCCACTGACAATTCAAAGGACTTTGATCCAACAAAAACTATACTTCAGTCAACAGAAGGGTCCTCGGTCTCAGAAGTCCCAGCTTCAAGTCCTATTACTGTGATGCCTCTGTCAAACCTGCCCTGATGATTTAGATGCTCAAATGTCAGCAAAGTCTTCAATTTAAATTCTAATACCCTCAAAAGCAGATGACTCACAATTGGGATTTCCACATACATTTTTGCATCTTTTCCGGCAGTTAAGGCAGACAATTGAAGAATCCCCCAGTCAGACAGGATTAAAAGTTTGAAACAGTTGTTTACACTGTACCTCCAAAGTTCCAGCCAATTTCATGCTTCAGTTACAAAGGCTGACCTGGAGAGCACTGTGGGACTTCTGCCTTGACGCCATTCAGCATTGAGTCCAAGTGCTTACCTGCCACAACCAGCAAGTTTAGCAGCCTCATTCAAAATGTGGAATCATTCTTCTGTTGCCTGCAAGGTATTGGCACCAAGGGAGTCACGGAACATAGCGGCACATATGGTGGATAGAAGGGCAAAACCTAGCACCAATCCCCATAACACATATTCATAACCAGTTACACAATTCTGACAGGGAAGAAACAGTTACTGTAGCGGTATTAATGACTGAGGCAGGTGAGGGAAATTGTGGTCAAAGCAATGAGGCAGAAGTAGGTAACAATAGCAACATATTTTCTCATTCTGTGCAAAGATCCTACCTAACACCTAGATCACTGAGAATTAGCCCTTCATCACCAAGCTAGGAAACAGCTGGAGGACTAGGGAAAATAGGCAAAAATGAGGACTGCAGATGCTGGAAACCAGAGTTTAGATCAGAGTGGTGCTGGAAAAGCACAGCAGGTCAGGAGGAGCAGGAAAATCAATGCTTCTGGCAAAAGCCCTTCATCAAGACTAGGGAAAATATACCATTATTGCTATTTTTTAATAATGTCCTTAAAAAAATGTCCCCTGTACATTTCAATTTAATTTTCAACAGGCTCAGGCAAAAATACCTCCTAGTTACATTGTCACTGCTATGAAATACAATATGTACCACTGCTTCTTGCAGCTCTGAGAGCTGGTCAATAGCTAAGCTTGGTTAATGGCTTGCTTAAGATTTTAATAAAACTGAATATTGGGGTATGACTGCCACAGCTCACATTTACTGCCTATCTCTGTTTGACCTTGAAGTGATGATGATAGGAGTTGAATCACTGCAGTTTGCGTGGTGAAGGTACTGTCTTAATGCAATTAGGTAAAGAGTTACAGGATTTTGAACCAAAAGCAATTATTAAATACTATATTTCCAAATCAGAATGGTCTGTGACTTCAACAAGAGTTTGCAAATGGTACCATAGCCAAGAACATGAACCTATAGCTATTTAGGTGTTGAGTTTCACTGGTTTGTGAGATGCTGCTGAAAAGAATTTGGTGTGTGGCTGCAACGATTCCTGTGGGAAGTACACAGTAAAGCCACGGTGGAGGAAGGAACTGGCAGATTGGTTAGAAATCAGTGGACCTCTGGTTGCTATTGAGCTACTTGTGTGTTATTCAACAGCAACAACACAGCTAATGGAGATATTCACTCACTCTCCTGAACTGTGCCCTGCATTTGCTGGAGAAGCTTCAGGGAGGCAGGGATTGAGCTATGGCTCTATCCTAGGCCACAACCATCTGTCAATTTTAGCTTTTATTCTAATCTACCCTGTGCTGTTCTTAAGCCCATTTCATCCATGAATTCCATTTCCTACATTCCTGGCCTATTTTCAATAAATTGTACATCTAACCCTATCTTCCTTGCACCCAATTGCCCTCAGGTTGTCAATGGTACCTTTAACCTAAGTAGTCCCATATTGAAACATACCACTATACACTCCTGAAAATGATCAGCACAAGCAGTTGCCCCATCAGCCAAGCTCTAATTTTCTTGAAGGTGTTGTCATCTTCTACACTCCTTCCAGAATTTTACTTCTCCAATCAGCAACCAAAACCATAAATTAGATTCTCTGAGATAGAGACTGTTATGTTGATGCTTCCTTTTGAATTATATACAAATGGTAAATCTGAACAGGAACACTATTATTCATCCTCACACTTCCACAGCTGATTCTAGACTGGACCCAAGCTCTTCCCCTCTTAAAGGGACAGTACCCCCAACTACATACATAACACAGACAATACTGAATAATCACATTTCCATTTACAGAAGATATAAGAGCATAGAGTGTAGGAACAGAAGGGAGACATTTGGCTTTATGAGTCTGTTTGTCTGTTCAATACACCCATAGCTGATCAGCTCCACTTTCCTGTCTGCACCTGTCTGTCATCTATCAAAAATCTATCTAACTTAGCCTTTAAATTTATTCAAGACTCAGCATCCACTAACTTCCAATGTAGTTACACTGAGCATTGTGATCTTTAACCTGTCATTCATCATCTCTGACCTTTTCTCTTTTGTCCTTGACCCTGTCTGAGCTATTCGCAACCATCAGGACTTCACCCTTGACCACTAAATTTTCATTGCCAATATTGTGACCTAAAACTTCCTTTTCTCCAGACTATAATGGAAAAGATCCAGATCACAGACTGCTATCCTACGTATGAGGAGTGGTTAACTTGTGTAGCTGGGACAAACTACTGGCATCAACAAGAATGCATTAGGTTAGCTAGCTATCTTAGCTTAAAGCTAGTCATCTTTCAAAGATGTTTGCAACTACTAAAAGACCTAACCGCCAGGACTCAATGCCTATAATCTAATCCATGCTCACTAGTTCAAACGCTGACGCTCAGGTGGAAATAACAAGGCAAGACTTTTAAACCCTTCATGATTTCAGATTTTCCACAGCCTTCTTGAACCCATGCTTAAAACCATGTTTAAACCAGTATGATTATCACAACATCAATGTGCCAGTCATGTAACTAAACAATAGGAAATAGCACTTTACCTGTAGCTTCCCAATCTTTTTATTTTAAACATGTCTAGGAAGGACAGTATATCAGAAAGGAGAGAACAATAGAGGAAGCAATATGTTCCTATAACTGGTAGAGGCATAAAAACATATCTATTCAATCTACGATGCACATCTAATTCAGGTTTATCAAAAGAGAAAATAGAGAAAATAATTTACAGTAACAGATCATTGTTTTATTTATAATTATTTTTTCATTCTATAATTGAATGTTGCTTCTTCAAAGGACAATTAGCCCTTAAACTTGATATTACCTGTAATCTTTCAACACAACATGTTAAATGCAATGATTTTAAAATAGGGGAGCATATGAATCAATCAATACAAAAAAGTATAATTTACAAAAAACGTATCTCAGACGTAACTCTGATTCTCTAGAAAAATAAATTGGGCTGACAGTACTTAAAAAGGATGATTAATTGCCTGATTAATTTCTCATTCACATGATTTATTCAATCTACAAAAACCTAAAGAAATCTCTGTTTTCGTATTTGTTCATGGAAATAAAAGCAATCAGCTCCCTTAGCGATTGTCTTCAACAATAATGGTCCTTTTGGGATAAGTGTCAAAGTCCACAAATATGTAACGAAAGTCAAACCGTCCACTTTCAGGGTTCTGCAATACAAAAAAAAGGGAGCTTTGTTTTATAATTGGCATGTATTTTGGCTTCTCTCATGTATTGTGATGTCAGGCAGAAAATAAATGGTTTGTTGTCTGTGTTTGATGTGGTTTTGAAACTGTGTTGATGTTTTTGCATTGATTTGGAAATTAAGACTACAAATTCTGTAAATTTCCTCCCAAAGCTCAACTCACTGTTGAATCAGAAAATCAATGAACTGAAACATGTTTGCTAGCCTGTTCTAGTAAGCTGCAGGCAGGTAAAGTCACAGAGAAGTGAACAAATTGCTTATTGTGTTTCAACCACAACTTGTATTTGAGCACCACTGTAATCTCAAGCAGAGATTTTTTTTTTTACAGGTATATGCTTTTAAAGGAAAAAAATCAAAGTTCCACAGTCGTTATTCTTTTCTTGAGTAAAATAAAATTTTACCATGTGCTTCCAGTTTGCAGCTGGATACTGATCTGGCAGATGGAAACAAGAAATGTATTTTAAAAATGTATTTGCTCAAATTTAACCAGGTAGTAATATTTAGAAAGAAGTTCTAAATCAACAATGAGCAGAAAGGAGAAACTCAGTAGATTTGGCAGCATCAATGGTCAAAGAAACAGAGTCTGTGAACTAAAAAGGGGCTAGTGCTGAAAAATGAGATTTGAACAGTTAGGTGCTAGTTTTTGACAGGTGCAATTTGATGGGTTGAAGGGTCTTTTTGTCAGCTGTAGACCTTTATGATTCTTTGTCCAAATGTTATTCTAAATGAAAAAAAGTGAACCATTGCAGATGTTGGAAATCTAAAGCAAACAGAATATGCTAGAGAACTCAGCAGGTCTGGCAGCATCTATGGAGAGAGAAACACAGTGTACTTTCTACATCACGCTTCTTTAGTCTATATCGATTCAGGTTTCTGTTGACAATTTTCTCCCACAGCACTGCAGATGATTGGTTGTTGAGTTATCACCAAATCCTGAACAGCTCCACCCAATATTCTCTCTTACCTGTTGAGCTGATACCACAATCTCCAGTTGGCACCACACTTACTTTCTATCTTGGTTTTGGCACCTCAGTTCAGAAAATACACAATTCACATAGCAGGTGAATATTCTCCTACTTCAACACTTAACACATTTTTAAAAAGTTATATCTTCTGTTGGAGTAGTGGGAGCAAAAGCTTCACCCCTACAAAATACAGAACAATAGAGTAAAACAAAAGATTAACCTCTTTTGCATCCAGGTGAACTGTTCCCTTAATAGGTTCTGTGCCCTCAATGTAAAATTTGAGTTGTATATGTTTCACACCATCCTTCACATATTCCACATGACTGAAAGACAAAAAGAAATATTGCAAATGAGAAAGGGGAGAGAAGAGAAAGATAAAAGTAAGTATACTTAGATAGAAATTATCAAATCCTCCAGATGTTTCAAAATGTTTTACAACCAGTGAACTTCCAGTCTAGTCAGCATTGTCTTGGTAGAAATGAAATAAGCACAGTAATTTACCATAAAAAGCAACAGGACAGAAGATTACATTGTAGCTTTGGTGGTATTGCGAGGGAGGGATAAATGTTGGCCAGAATGGCAGGAGGACTCCCTTATACTGTCAAATTTTATTTCATGATGCTCCAATGATGTGCCTTGGGTGTTTTACTAAATTAGAGGTGTTATATAAATGAAGGTGATGATGCCTTTTTAAAAAGGTTCTTTATTTTGAGGTTAAGACCCCTTAATTTTGCTGACATTTGCTCACATCAAACATCATTGCAGGATCGAGACAGTTTGTGAACTATTCAAAAATTATAGCACCAATAGCAGAGGTTGAGAAGTTAAGACACGCATGGCAACCTCAGTCAGTACAGGAATTGAACCCATGCTGTTGGTGTCATTCTGCACTGCAAACCAGCCATCTCACCAACTTGACTAACTGACCCCCTTGACCAAAGGAAACATTTTTTAAATGATTGTCTTTTTTGACACTCTTTAATATGCTCAACATTAGGAACATAAGAACTTTATTATTACTCTGTGATATACCTGACATGCCGTCTTCGACCTCGCCGAGTCATCTCTCCATAACCTTTTATAGGTTCTCCCAATGCTCCAATTATCTGTTAACACAAATTGTATTTAAATCTAAACATTAAAACTATGTCCATACCACCATAAAAGTCTTGTAACGTTGATTACAACTCTCTTCCATAGACAGTGCATACCCAATGTTTATATAATAATTCATCCTTTAATAGGAAAAGAACAAAACAGGAAACAATAGCAACATCGACTTAATAGGAATTTGCTTCTATTAGAATTGCTTATTGTACATATTGAAACAGGTGTAATGTATAGGCAGGGGAGACACACACTAGGATGCATACACACTCCAGAACAGCTCTGCAATTATTTTATCAGAGACAGAGAGAAATAAATGCAAGCACTTTGACCAGCAATCCGGCCTGTCTTCATCTTAAATATTAGCTCTCCAGCAATCGTGAACTAACAATTTCAGTTAAAATAAATTCGAACACAGTGAAGATTTATCCAGGTCCTGAAATTGGACAAGTATAAAGTCATACATCTAATTGCACATATTTACGGGGAGGTACGAGTACAATGCCAAAACTGAATCAACAAGGGAAGACCTTGATTAATGCTCTGGGCACAATGCTGCGAGCAGATTTGGACACCACACCTTAGGAAAAATACATTTAAAATTCACTCATGGGAAGTGGGCCTTGCTGGTTGGACCAGCATTTATTGCCCATCCCAGGTTGCTCTTGAGAAGTAGTATTGAGCTGCTCTCTTCCAGGATTTTGATCTAGTGACAATGAAGGAATGGTGATATATTTTCAAGTCAGGATGATGAGTGGCTTGGAGGAGAACTTACAGGTGGTGGTATTCCCATGTATCTTCTGCCCTTCTGGAAGGAAATGGTCATGGATTTGGAAGGGGTTGGCTAAAGAATGTTGGTGAATTTCCGCAATACATCCTGTAGATAACAAACACTGATACTATTGAGCAGTCAGTAGTGGAAGGAATGAACACTTGTGGATCTGGTGTCAATCAAGCAGGCTGCTTTGTCCGGGATGGTGCCAAGCTTTGACTGTTGTAGGAGCTGTGCCCATCTAGGGCACAGTGCATTCCATTACACTCCTGACTTGTGCCTTGTAAATTAGGAAGGGTTTGGAGAGTCAGAAGGTGAGTTATTTGCTGCAGTATTCCAAGCCTCTGTCCTGCCCTTGTAGCCAGTGTGTTAATGTGCTGAATCCAATTATGTTCTGGTCAATGTAACTGTCAGTATGTTGACAGAGGGGGAATTTAGTGATGGTAATAACATTGAAGGTCAAGAGGTGGTGGTCAGATTGTTTCTTATTGGAGATGGTCATTGCCTGATATTTGTTGGATGCAAATATGACTTGTCACTTATCAGTTCCTGGTATTGTCCAGACCTTACTGCATTTGAACATGGATTGCTTCAGTATCTGGAGTTGTGAATGGTGCTGAATATTGAGCAATCATCCTTGAGCAATCATCATTCTGATTAATGAGGGAAGGTCATTGATGAAGCAGCTGAAGACAGTTAGGCTAGGACACTATCCTGAGGAACTCCTGCAAAGATGTCCTGGAACTGAGGTGATATCCCTCCAATAAGCACAGCCATCTTCTTATGTTGCAGATATGACTTCAATCAGGAGAGAATTTAACCCTTGATACCTACTGATTCCAGTTTCGCTAGGGTTCCTTGATGCCACACTTGGTTGAATGCGGCCTTGACATTAAGTGCCATCACTCTCATCTCACACTGGAATGAAGAGTTTTTGTCCATTAGAACATAAGAAATAGAAGCAGGTGTAGGACATTTGACCCTTGAGCCTGTTCTGCCATTCAACAAGATCATGGCTGATCTTTTCGGGGACCAAGCTCCACTTACCCGCGCTCTCACTGTAACCCTTAATTCCTTTACTGTTCAATCATGGCTACAATGAAGTTAGGATTTGAGTAGCCCTAATGGAATGCAAACAGGGTATTGCTGCTTGATAGAATTGTTAAAATCACTTTCCATCACCCTACTGATCAAGAATTGACTGATGAAGCAGACATTGGCAAAGTCAGATTTGTGGTTTTTTTATGTACATAGCATACCTGACCAATTTTCCCCATTATGTTGTAATGTACTGGAAGAGCTTGGCTAGCAGAGTAGCAAGTTCTGGAGCACAAATCTTCAGTACTAATGCCAGAATGTTGTCAGGAGCCATAATCTCCAATCATTTCGTAATGTCATGTGGAGTGAATTGCATTTGCTGAACATTGGTATCTGCAACACTGGGACCACTGGAGAAGGCTGAGATGGATGAGTCACTTGGCACTTCTGGTTGAAGATTGCTGTGAATACCTCAGCCTTATCTTTTGCACTGATGCTTCAGGCTCTTCCATCTTTGAGGACAGGGATTTTTGTGGAGCATCCTCTGCAGTTGTTTAATTGTTCACTAATATGACGACTAAATCTGGCAGGTCTGTAGAACTTAGATCTGATCTAATGCTAGTGAGATTGCCTAGCTCTGTCTATCACTTGCTGCTTATGATGTTTGGCACAGAAATTGTCCTATTTGGAAGTTTCATCAAATTGACTCATTTTTGGCATGCCTCCTGCACTCTCCATTGAACTAGGGTTGATCCTCTGGCTTAGTAATGTTTGAGTGGGGGATATGCCAGGCCATGAGGTTGAAGATTGTGCAGGAGCCCAATTCTGCTGCTGATGATTGTCCACAGCGCCTCACAGATCTTTGGTCTTGAGATGCTAGATTTGTTCACTGTCTGTCAGTGATAGTGTCAATGTAATGATGGGACTTCATCTGCACAAGGACCATACAGTGGTCACTCTTATTAAAATTGTCATTGGCAAATGCATCTGTGGCTGGCACATTGGTAAAGATGACGATGGTGTTTTTTGGTCTTCTTGGTTCTCTCACCAACTTGTCTATCAAATTTGAGATTCTTGATTCCTGTGCTGATGACAGTGGGGACACTAAGGAGGCTGAACAACCAACTACACCATCATGGCATAGGGAGCCATTCAAGAGAGTGGAGAAAAGAGAAATATGGTTATAATTAGAACATAGAACAATACAGCACAGAACAGGCCCTTCGGCCCACGATGTTGTGCCGAACTTCTATCCTAGATTAAGCACCCATCCATGTACCTATCCAAATGCCGCTTAAAGGTCGCCAATGAATCTGACTCTACCACTCCCTCGGGCAGCGCATTCCATGCCCCCACCACTCTCTGGGTAAAGAACCCACCCCTGACATCTCCCCTATACCTTCCACCCTTCACCTTAAATTTATGTCCCCTTGTAACACTCTGTTGTACCCGGGGAAAAAGTTTCTGACTGTCTACTCTATCTATTCCTCTGATCATCTTATAAACCTCTATCAAGTCACCCCTCATCCTTCGCCGTTCCAACGAGAAAAGGCCGAGAACTCTCAACCTATCCTCGTACGACCTACTCTCCATTCCAGGCAACATCCTGGTAAATCTTCTCTGCACCCTCTCCAAAGCTTCCACATCTTTCCTAAAGTGAGGCGACCAGAACTGCACACAGTACTCCAAATGTGGCCTAACCAAAGTCCTGTACAGCTGCAACATCACCTCACGACTCTTGAATTCAATCCCTCTGCTAATGAACGATAATACTCCATAGGCCTTCTTACAAACTCTATCCACCTGAGTGGCAACCTTCAAAGATCTATGTACATAGACCCCAAGATCCCTCTGTTCCTCCACCTGACCAAGAACCCTACCATTAACCCTGTATTCCGCATTCTTATTTGTTCTTCCAAAATGGACAACCTCACACTTGGCAGGGTTAAACTCCATCTGCCACTCCTCAGCCCAGCTCTGCATCATATCTAAGTCCCTCTGCAGCCGACAACAGCCCTCCTCACTGTCCACAACTCCACCTATCTTTGTATCATCTGCAAATTTACTGACCCACCCTTCGACTCCCTCCTCTAAGTCATTAATAAAAATTACAAACAGCAGAGGACCCAGAACTGATCCCTGCGGAACTCCACTTGTAACTGGACTCCATGCTGAATATTTACCATCTACCACCACTCTCTGACTTCGACCGGTTAGCCAGTTTTCTATCCAATTGGCCAAATTTCCCTCTATCCCATGCCTCCTGACTTTCCGCATAAGCCTACCATGGGGAACCTTATCAAATGCCTTACTAAAATCCATGTACACTACATCCACTGCTCTACCCTCATCCACATGCTTGGTCACCTCCTCGAAGAATTCAATAAGACTTGTAAGGCAAGACCTACCCTTCACAAATCCGTGCTGGCTGTCCCTAATCAAGCAGTGTCTTTCCAGATACTCGTAAATCCTATCCCTCAGTACCCTTTCCATTACTTTGCCTACCACAGAAGTAAGACTAACTGGCCTGTAATTCCCGGGGTTATCCCTATTCCCTTTTTTGAACAGGGGCACAACATTCGCTACTCTCCAGTCCCCTAGTACCACCCCAGTTGCAAGTGAAGACGAGAAGATCATTGCCAACGGTACTGCAATTTCCTCTCTTGCTTCCCACATAATCCTAGGATATATCCCGTCAGGCCCGGGGGACTTGTCTATCCTCAAGTTGTTCAAAATGTCCAACACATCTTCCTTCCTAACAGGTATCTCTTCTAGCTTATCAGTCCGTTTCACACTCTCCTCTTCAACAATACGGTCCCTCTCGTTCGTAAATACTGAAGAGAAGTACTTGTTCAAGACCTCTCCTATCTCTTCCGACTCAATACACAGTCTCCCACCACTGTCCTTGATCGGACCTACCCTCGTTCTCGTCATTCTCAGGTTTCTCACATACGCATAGAATGCCTTGGGGTTATCCTTGATCCTATATTGTGGATAGTATAGTCAGGTGACTAGACACTGTTCTCTGTGGACAGGATCGAGGTCCAAAAGTGTTGCCTACCTGCTGCCCAGGTTCAGGATATCTCATCTGTGCTGCAGAAAAATTTGAAGCAGGAGGGGAAAGATCCAGTTATTGTGGTTCACATAGGTACCAATGGTATAGGTAGACAGGGGAAAGAAATTTTGCAGGGGGAATATGAGCAGCTAGGGGTTAATGGAAGACCAAAAACAAAAAAGGTAATAATCTCCAGATTGCTATCTCAGCCATGAGCAAATTGGCACAGGGTCAACACGAGTAAACAGGTGAACACATGGCTCAAAGATTGGTACAAGAGAAACTGGTTTGAATTCATGGGACATTGGACATATTTAACCTCAAACCAAAGGATTTCATCAGGTCCAGTGTCATTGTTGAGGAATCCCATGGCAACTTCCTCCTGCCTGTATACAACTGCATCACCACCTCTCAAAGATCTGTCCTGTTACTGGAACAGGATATATCCAGGGATGGTGATGGTAGTATCTTGGACATTGAATATAAGAAAGACTATATCAAGCTTTTGTTTGACTAGACTAGACATTAAGGATGTCAGTGTGGCTCGGTGGTTAGTACTGCTGCTTAACAGTGCCAGGGACCTGGGTTCAATGCCAGCCTCAGGCAGCTGTCTGTGTGAAGTTTGCACTTTCTCCCCATGTCTGCGTCGGCGTGCTCTGGGTTAGTCCTGACAGTCCAAAACTGTGCAAATTAGGTGCACTGGCCATGCTAAATTGTTCCTGGTGTCCAGGGATGTGTAGATTAGATGGATAAACCATGAGAAATGTGGAGTTACAGGTATAAGGTTAAGTCTGGGTGGGATGCTCTTTGGAGAGTTGGTGTGGACTTGTTCGGCCGAATGGCCTGTTTCTGCATTGTAGGGATTCTGTAACTATGAGACAGCTCTCCCATTTTGACATTAACACCCAGATGTTTGTGAGGAGGACTCTGCAGGGTAAAGAGGGTTTATTTTTGCTGTTGTATTTTTCGGTGCCTAGATCAATTCTAGATGATCTGCTAATTTCATTTCTTTGCTGAGACCATGATTGATACAACTGAATGCTTTGCTAGGTTATTTCAGGGACAGTTGAGAGTCAACTACATTGCTTTGGGCCTGGAGTTACATGTAGGTGGGTGTATGGTTGATTTCCTTCCCTGAAGGGCAGTGGTAACAGATAATGTTTTCATTGTTATCAACAATCTAGCGATAAGACCATTCAGTCATCGTCGCCCCATAATTTGGGCTTGAAGTCATGTGGTCGACACTTTACTGCCGTATAATGTGACCCAGTAAACCACTTCAATTAAAGGCCGTTAAGGATGGGCAACAAATGCTGGACTTTTCAGAAACAACCACATCCCATAAAAGGATTAAAAAGATAAAGAACAAAATGCATTCCCTGGAAATTATCTCAGCTGGGTAGTGGAGGCATCAATCCAGTTATTTTAAATGCTAAAATAACAAATGAATTTCAAATAAATGTAGGACATGATTCTACTTCAGAATTGCAGGGAAGCAATTTCAGGGCTTCACTATGCACCTTGTACTTGAGGTGAAACGTCTCTGATGTATTGTGGCACAAGCTTTTGTTATTAAAAATAAGGCTAAACACAACTTTAATTAAAGTGGTCTAGTAGCTATGATTCTGGGCTCAAATCTCAAAGACTAGAGTTTAAAACCCATGGGAAGATGTGATATTGTATTCAATAAGGCTATTTTAATTAGTTTGATTTGGTTCATTTCAGTATTCCATTGGGAGATTGGTTAATAATTAAAATGTTTCATTTTATATTCTTCTGCTGCCCTTTACCCTGTATTGGAGTTCTGAAAAGACTGCACTTATTCAGAAATATGATATTCTTAATAACATATTAAATGACCAAAAAGACCTAGCGGTACAGGCGGATAGTTTTTTGAAAGTGGAGCTGCAGGTAGACAAGGTGGTGAAGAAGGCACCAGGTGTTACTCGATTTTTAACTTCATTGATCAGAACACTGAATATAGGATGTCATGTTACAGCTGTACAGGATATTAGTGAGGCCACTTTAGGATACTGTGTACAATTTTGGTTGCTCTTTTATAGGAATGATGTTAAATTTCAGAGGGTGCAGAAAAGATTTACGGAGGAAACTCTATTATCCGAATACCAATTATCCAAAAATCGGATTATCCGAGGGAGATCTCGAGGTCCCGGTAGAAATATTACATCAAAGAGGTGTTTCCAACAATGATCGCGGCTTTTGTTTACCGTGATTAAACAGGCATCATCTCCACATGACTGACCTCCTGCCCTCTCTCTCTCTCCCCTCACTTTCCCTGGAGTTCTACACAGGGGTGTACCCTAGCTGCACCACAGATCATCACAAAGGCAATTGCAACAGTATGGTTGTTGGTGTCCAGTCCAGCTGTCCCGGAAAGGGGGCAAGGGTCTACAGAGTTGGGAACAGGTGGGGGGCGGTGTTGAATGGGCTTGAGGGCAGGGGGGTGTTGCACAGGAGTGGGGTGGTTGGATTCGGTCTTGGGAGTGGGCGGGTGGCGTTGGACGGGATTAGGAGTAGGGGGCGGTGTTGGACAGAGTTGTGGGGCGGCAGGTGCGGTGTTGGACAGGGTTGGGGGTGGTGTTGGAGGCAGGGACAGTGTTATACGGGGTTGGGGGGGGCGGTATTGGATGGGGTTGGGGGCGGGGGACGGTGTTGGATGAGAGAGTTGGGGATGGGGGCCTCTGCTGCATGGGGTTGGGGGGCGGTATTGGATGGGTTTAGGAGGCGGGGTGTTGGGGGGGCAGGGAGGTGTTGGACAGGGTTGAGGGCGGGGTTGGAAGCAAGGGGTGGTGTTGGACGGGGTTGGGGGTGGTGTTGGTGTTGATGGGGTTCAGGACGGGGTGGTGTTGGATGGGGTTGGGGGCGGGGGGCGGTGTGCACTGTTGGATAGGGTTGGGGTGGTGGGCTGTTTTGGACATGTTTGAGGGCAGGGGGCAGTGTTGGACAAGGTTGGGTGTGGGAGGCAGTGTTGGACGGGGTTGGGGTGGGAGACGTTGTTGGATGGGGCGGCGGTGTGGGACGTGGGGTCAGTGTTGGACGGAGTTGGGGGGCGCTTTTGGATGGGGTTGGGGGTGGGGGTGCTGTTGGACGGGATTGGGGACGGGGGCAGTGCTGGACGGGGTTGGGGGGGCGGTGTTGGACAGGGTTACGGGATGGGGTGTTGGGGGGCAGGGGGAGGTGTTGGATAGGGTTGGGGGCGTGGGGTGGTGTTGGATGGGGTGGGGGGGGCGTGGGGTGGTGTTGGACGGGATTGGGGGGAGGTGTTGGATGGGGTTGGGGACAGGGTGTTGGGGGGCGAGCGGTGGTGTTGGGGGCGTAGGGTGGTGTTGCATGGGGTTGGGGGCGGGGGCAGTGTTGGACATGGTGGGGGCAGGGCCTTGCGCGCTGTGTGCTGCTGCAGTCTCCTGAATGGGGAGCAGTCTTTAAAAGCTCTGCGCCCCAGAGGAAAGACATTTGATCAATTAACCAAATAATTGATTATCCAAACGAAATAGTGCCCGCCCATCAAGTTCGGATAATCGAGGTTCCCCTGTACAAGAATGTTGCCAGGACTGGAGAGTTTGTCTTTTGGACGAGGCTGAATAGGCTGGGGCTTTTTTGCCTACTGCACCAGAGAGTGAGGAATAATACAACAGAGGTTTATAAAATCATGAGGGTTATGGATAGGGTGAATAACCAAGGCCCTTTTCCCAGGGTAGGGCAGTCCAAAACTACAGGTCGTTCTTCGATAATATGCATTTCGTCAACGTAAATCAGCCATACCACGATTGATGTTGTTTGGCTAATGCGACCTCTTGGCTAATGTGACCTCTCGGCTGAACTGGTATATTGATTTTCTTTTAGCAATCTTCTATGGCGCAATTGTCTTCAGTGGTTTTCCATAGCGTGACTTTCTATAGCATGAGCTTGCAACTGTCTCGCTATAGCAGAATGACCTGTAGATAGCATATGTTTAAGGTGAGATGGGCATAACGAGCTGCCACAGGAAGTGGTGAAAGTGGGTACAGTACAATATTTTAAAGGCATCTGGACCGGCGCATGAATAGAAAGGGTTTAGAGGAATCAGGACCAAACACTGGCAAATGGGACCAGTCAGATTGGAATATCTAGGTAAAAATAAGGACTGCAGATGCTGGAAACCAGAGTCTAGATTAGAGTGGTGCTGGAAAAGCAGCATCCGAGGAGCAGGAAAATTGATGTTTCAGGCAAAAGCCCTTCATCAGGAATAGAGATTGGAATATCTGGTCAACTCGCATGAGGTGGACTGAAGGGTCTATTCTTGTGCTATATGTCTTTATGACTCTTATATTGAGGATATTGTGAAGAGGATGAAAGTTTAAAATTGTTCTTCGAACTCAGGGTACGTGTGTCACTGGAAAACAGTAAAGCTAAGATGGATAAAATCCAGAATTTGAAAGTTGCAAAATTGAAGAGCTATCAAAAATACTGTTGGAACATTCAGTTGACTTAAAACAAACAGTATATAAAAATCAGTATGATACCTGTTGCACAAATTCCTTCGTTTGAGATATTAACCTGGTATCACAGTATCAGAATATTCTCTGCTGGGAGATGGCTATTTCTGCTAATTTACAGCAGAATATAAATTGCTTTATATACTAATAATTTTACTTATGCTAACAGGAACTTC
The DNA here is from genome assembly GCF_047496795.1 of Chiloscyllium punctatum. Classification (NCBI taxonomy): domain Eukaryota; kingdom Metazoa; phylum Chordata; class Chondrichthyes; order Orectolobiformes; family Hemiscylliidae; genus Chiloscyllium; species Chiloscyllium punctatum. The sequence continues at coordinate 80,835,364 of NC_092743.1, forward strand.
AAAACTATGTTGTTAAAATGCTGCATTGAACTTTAAAAAAATATTATTACTATCCCAGTTCGAATATTTGTGGAACAATTTAAAAAGTGAGTCTTCTAATGACTGGATGCATGTTTTATAATCAAACAACCACCCATTACTCGTTTGGACAGGCAAGGGTGCCACTTACAGGGAAAATGCAAGCTCATTTACAGCTCCATCTGGTTTATTTTGTCCGTCCCAATAGGGCCACATGAAAAGCAGATGAAATGCTTTAAAAGTTGGAACCTAGTCAACAGCAAAATAGAAGCTTGTAGTTAAAGAGATGGGAAGTTAAAACCTTAACTGTGTTTGTGCAGTTGTGTGTTAGGGAAAAGTTTCCAATATTTTAATTAAAGGTTTGCAAAACTTTGAAACAAAATCATTATGTTAACTCTGGAATAGAAAAAGTTAAAAGTTTTAATTATCCCACTCATTATCATATTCCAGTACTACTCACCATTCCTAGGTTAAAGCAATGATATGAAAAGAAAGCATGTTTTATTAGTAACAAACAACCACCGCCTACTTGCGGAACATTTCAGAGAACACCTCTGGGACACCCGGACCAACCAACCCAACCACCCCGTGGCTCAACACTTCAACTCCCCCTCCCACTCCACCAAGGACATGCAGGGCCTTGGACTCCTCCATCGCCAGACCATAGCAACACGACGGCTGGAGGAAGAGCGCCTCATCTTCCGCCTATGGACCCTCCAACCACAAGGAATGAACTCAGATTTCTCCAGTTTCCTCATTTCCCCTCCCCCCACCTTGTCTCAGTCCCAACTCTCGAACTCAGCATCACCTTCCTAACCTGCAATCTTCTTCCTGACCTCTCCGCCCCCTCCCCCCACCCTCACTCCGGCCTATCACCCTCACCTTAACCTCCTTCCACCTATCCCATTTCCAATGCCCCTCCCCCAAGTCCCTCCTCCCTACCTTTTATCTTAGCCCGCTTGGCACACTTTCCTCATTCCTGAAGAATGGCTCATGCCCGAAATGCCGATTCTCCTGCTCCTTGGATGCTGCCTGACCTGCTGCGCTTTTCCAGCAACACATTTTCAGCAAAGAATGAAATCAGTCTTGGGGCAGTGAAACTGGTTTTTGGTTACAATCCAAGTGATTCAGTGAAGTATTACTATCCTAGCCAATGGTAACACTGGACAAGTCAAAACCCAGAATGAAACCTGGCTTGATAGGTCATTGAAACTTTTTCACATGAGGCTGCAGGTGTTCTTTAGCAATAGAAAATAAGTTTATCACTCAAAAGAAGAAGAACAAAGCAACATACAAGAGTTCAAATTCCTAAAATGATAACATATTTTGCACATTTATCTCAAAGAAAAGAAATTATATGTTTAGTTTTAAATATAGGAAATCCTAAAGTTTTTTGTACTGATCAAAGTGCTTGTAAATTACAGTCATTGCTGTAATGCAGAGCATTTAATTCACAAACTTCTGATTTACTTTTGAAAAGCATCAGAATGCTGATCTGTTGTCATCCATTTTGCATTACCAAAGTACAATTTCTGTTCACGGTTTCCTGCAGTATAAATCTTATCCTTATATTTTGGCAGCTGCTGAATTCCCACTGATTCTGGCAGCAAAAGGCTAACAAGATCTGATCAAAAGTGGTAATGGGTATTTGATATGGATTATTCCATGTAAAATACTTGGCATGGTCCTTATGTATTCTTTCAGTGCATAATTCATTTCTCCATTTGGCAGGGACACTGCTAAGTGAGAAAAAAAGTGATAAATTTCACCTCTGAGATACACCATGATGAACAAGGGCCCTGTGGTGGTGTAATTCACTCCATCTGATAGACTTGGCATTTTGCTTAGCTTGGTGCCATAGCCATCTGTTCAGAAGCTTCTCATTCAAAAAGGCTAGATACCAATACTTCTGTTCTTTATTTCTTTAAGTTTTTTTAAAAGTAAAACTAGAAAGCAGATAATTAAAGTAAACAGGAAATGCTGGAAACATTCAAGTAGTCACACAGCACCTGCGGAGAGAACACATTGTGTAGTTTTCTTCAGGACTGGGACAGAAGAGATGGACAGGTACATTAATACAAATATAAAAGGGAAACTTGGAGAAGAATCAGGAGCAAAATAAATGTTGATAGTTCATGAAGCATTAGCCCATTAAAGAGACCAAGTGCATACTCTAAATCACAGACATTAACTAGTCACAGAGGCATAATGATTTGCTGAGGTGTTGACTTTATCTGGTTTTAATTTCAGATTTCTAGTATTTGCACCTTGTGTGTTTCTTTTTGTTTAAAGAAGTAAAGGGCCTAGGGGAATCTGGCGGAAGTTAGGAAACATGAACAAACGTTGTGGGCATTGGAATACATTTGAAAGTAAGGTCATGCCTCTAAGTCTGAAGTTCATAATGTCAACAGCCAAACTAGAAAATAGCAGCAACCCAAGGAAAATGACAATAAACTGTTTTTGAATATTTTTGGAATGAGGTACATGAACAGTGATATGGAGGATAGATTGGGAAATTGGTGAGGGGGATGTTAAAGCAACTTGTCACAGGAACCCAGAGTCATACTGGAGATTGTATAGAAATAGTCATCTAATCTGTACTTTATTTATTTTATGCAGAGCAGACCGCACTGAGAGTTTGGGCCTGGGGCATATACAGCAGACAGAACAGACGAAGGTATGCTGATCTTAAAGCATTCCCCAGAAATGGAAAATGCTTCACATCTAGCAGTTGTTAATCAAGAATATTTGACAATGTTCTTTTTCAGAATGGATGTTACATATTAAAATTGATAGCCCACAGTGGCTCAGTGGTTCGCACTGCTGCCTCACAGCACCAGGGTCCCAGGTTCTATTCCAGCCTCGGTCGACTGTCTGTGTGGAGTTTGCACGTTCTCTCCGTGTCTGCGTGGATTTCCTTCGAGTGCTCCAGTTTCCTCACACAGTCCAAAGATGTGCAAGTCAAGTGAACTGGCCATGCTAAATTACCCATAGTGCTAGGTGCATCAGTCAGAGGGAACGGGTCTGGGTGGGTTACTCTTTGGAGGGTCGCTGTGGACTGGTTCGGCCGAAGGGCCTGTTTCCACACTGTAGGGAATCTAATCTAAAAAACAAAACTCCCCCAACATGTTTGAAGGTGGTGCTCTGAAAACATTTTATATGGCAATTTCACAGTTTAAATCACCAGATAAAACAAAGCTATATTCACTCTTGAATATCTTTTCACAGGGAGCCTTAACATTTTCACTGACTGGATACACTATGACTCATTTGCTTTGATAGTCTTTTTCACGTCTTCTGATCTTTCTCAGAAGACACAGTGCCAGACTGACCACAACATTGGCAACTCATATCTGGCTGTATCGTGGAACTGCCCATGCCCCTGACGGTGACCCCAGATCAGAATTGGGGTGAAGCCCTCCCTACCTGAAGATACCAAAATCAACACCATTTTGTGTCAAGGTAGGATAAACAGCCAGTCAAATGCTTCTTTTTCTGATTTATAAGTTTAACTGATGGTAGTTGAGTTTCATTTCTGCTCTCCTATACATTCCATCTCTTCCTATGTTTTCTTTTCTCCTCTCCCTTCCACAATTAGCTAGCTAGTGTAATAGAAAAGAGGATCACAGACATGATAATGAAGATAACGTTAAGAAATAAGAACATCATACTATAATGAGTCATCGGTAAACAGTCAAGGACAGGTTGTGAAGAACTCATGGGGAATGGCAGAAATATTAAACAAGCACTATGTATCAGTCTTCATTTGTGAAGACAATGCTCAATTGTTATAGTGCAATATTAATAGCTAAACTGTTGGTATAATTATTGATGAATGTATGGCTTTAGATAGAAACATAAACCTGCAAATAGGCAGATAAGCTGGTCCAAGTGATATCTATCCCAGAGTCCTTAGCAAGATGGGATATGTATTTGTGTATCTTCCATAGCTCACTGCACTCTGGGACATATAAAGGGACAAATATGGATGCCATCTTTGAACGAGGAAGCAAGATTCGCTGATGTAACTACAGGCCTATTTTGAAGTCAGTAAATAGAAAAATGCTTAATTTTATTAACTTATCATTAGAGTTGCAATTTTACAATTGAACAATAAGGGACCTATGAGGGATACTAAATATACCTTTGAGAAGGATGGTGCTGTTTTATAAAGTTGAGGACATTTGTTGGAGAGGTCACCATTATTTCCCAAGATGAGGAAAAGAAAGTTGCAATCTTCAGAGAGGTAACTTAGAGAAAGCTTTAATCTTAATCTACAAGATGAAAGCCATTAGTGATACCAAATTAGTAATTTATTGAGCTTCATTAAGACCTTCATTTTGGCTGGAAGACAAAAGGCAGAGACTGATTATAGGCAGACGTGGATCTGTTAGGGGACAGTTGTTATTGATGTCCTACAGGGATTGCTGCTGGAACTGCAGTTCTTTATGATATGTATTACTGATGCAGGTGTTGGGGGCGATCGGCAAACTTTTAGATGTTACAGAAAATTGAACAAGGTAAGCTAAAAATTTGGAGTCGTGAAATTCAAAGCAGTAAAAGCTATAATAGAGTTTATACCAAGTTACAACAGCTGTGCTCCTGCTATAACAGGCTCTTTCTCACACAAGTTTCACTGAGGAATTACGACAATTTAAGCCTTGATATGCTTACAAAAGGAAAAAGGTTGAATCACTGCTGAGGAAAAGCACTAAAACAGATGGTGAGAAAAAAACTTGGATGTTTTAGGGCATAATCTGTGCAAGTTCATAAGCATTGCCATGAATTGATAGCTTGGTCAAACAGTGTGTTGGGCTGAACAAACCAAGGCATAATATTTTGTCCTCATACAAGACCTTGGTCAGGCCTCAGTTATGATACTATGTCCAGTTTTAGACTCCTCAGATGATGCATATGATTGAAAATGCACTGGAAATCTTTTATGTCACCAAGTCAATTCTTGACTTGAAGCACTTTAGTTATCAAGGTAAGCAGAACCAGATTTGACTAACTTTTAGGGAAATGGATCCTCCGGCATGATTTGGTTGAGATTTACAAAATAAAGAAAGGAATAGATTTCAAGGTTAACATATAAGGAATAAATCAAGTCTAAACAGAGGGACAGTTTGTTATAAAGATGTAGGGGGTTGGGGGGGGGGGGAAAGAGAAGAGTAGGAATTAAAGTTTTATGATCTCCAAATCCAGAATTAGGTTAGGTATTAGGAAGTAGTATATTTTCTGCCAGTTGGTGTGATGAATTCCTTCACAATAGCTGGATTTGTTTCAAACTAAAGCAGAGAACACTTCTCCAAACAAAATAAAGTACTTCATATAATTATCAAACTGATCTTTTTGACTAGTTCTAAGTTGTCAGGGATGGGTCAGTGACTATTGAAGAGCAGTTTCCTAGATTTCACAAATGGCCCAGCACTTCTAATTTTTCTCAGAACATCACACCATTTCAGGTGGGATGACCAGGTATAGGTTACAATACTCAAGGCATCACAATTGAGCGAGACAAAATGTTGTTTTTTCATTGCTTGTATTGTAACATTGCTCCCAATCTTTGTTCCCCATCTGTTCACCTTCAACCTTCCTGATCCAATTTTCCCCAACATCAACTTGGCCTATGTTGCACATGATGATCGAAACAAACACTACGTGAGATTTATTTTCAAGAAACTAAAATACATAGAGTAAAATGAACACTAGCTTTAATAATATTTTCCTGAGAGCAAAGATGAATTGATGGAATTAAAATCCCACAACAGCTGTTCTGCCTAAAGTTTTAGACTAGCACAGCAAGGAAGGAGGACATTGAGGCCACCATGTCTGCCCATGCAAGTGAAAGACTATTCTAATCAGTCCCACGCCTCAGCTCTTTCCCCAGAAGCCTATAATATTTTCCAAGTGTATGTTCAAATTTTTTTAAACATTCTTACTGAGTTTGCCTCCATATCTCTTTCAGGCAATTTGTTCCATATCATTCAAACGGGATGTAGAAAAGTCCTGTCCCTTAAGTTTCTTTTGCCATATACTGTCAACTGGTAGCATCCAATTACTGACCCAGGCTGTACCGGAAACAATTTCTTCCTATTTACACGATCAAAACCATTCACTATTTTGAACACTGCTTACATTTCCCTGCATTCAATTCCAGTCTAGGAAAATAATCACATTTTAAAATTCTCTACATGTAACTGAAGCCATTCACATACATATACACATTTACACATATACAGATTTCTGAAAAAAAATGGTGATTACCTCAGGGTGTGCTCTACACTTCTTCAGGGCATCGCCATATAATTTATTGGGACTTGAGGAGGAAAACAACTCTTGAAATATTACGTAGAATAAACCTCCTGAAAAGATATTATATTTTAATAGAATAAGGAAAAACGAGAATGTAACATTTCACTACGAAATAAATTAAATGTTTTCCCAAAAAAGATATGCTCAAATTGTAACAACCAAGACTGGAGGGGGGAAATGTCACTTTAGTCTCACCAGTTCATGGGTCACAATATAAAATAAAAGTTACCAAGGTGGCCAATTTAATATACTGTCTATTGTTGGGTTTCAAAGAACAAGATCTATCAATCAGTTTCTTAATAAACAGTTACGGGACATTGAGGTCCCTTAGATGCTGTCTAGTCTAGTCTAGTCTGTGAGCGGAGAGTCCGACTCTGTGAAAATTGCCCTTGTTGCATTTTTCCAATGTTAATTGCTGGTGTGTCAGGAAATGCAAACCTTTTCTTCCATCCCGTACTGCCAGCGAATTGTTGATATCCCAGTTGGACATGATGGCAATACCAATAGAGGAGGTGTGCATGAGCCAGTTGCCCTCTGATCATGCCATTGACTGAAGTTTGACCAGACACCATAGAAGTTGTTCAGAGCAAGCTGCAAACTAAATTTGCCTGGTATCTACTCTAGTTTCCCATTGAAACTTCCCTATGTCGACCTTGTTTGTGAATTGGGTAATAGGAGAGATTGAATATTAACGATGCGAGTTGTGCTACTAAAAAGGTGTCTAGCAGGCATTGATCCCAAATGGTATCTCACTGCTGCCTATGGCACTTGTGATAAGTATGAAAAATTCAGTAAGCTGGAATTTCGGAGGCTGAGGGGTGACCTTACAAAGGTTTATAAAATCATGAGAGACATGGATATGGTGAATAGCCAAGGTCTTATTCCCAGGGTAGGGGAGTCCAAAACAAGAGGGCATAGCTTTAAGGTGAGAGGGGAATGATATATCCTTGAAATAAACACCCTTCAGTCTATCAGTCCCACTGTGTTGATTTATCTGTCTCTACCTGTCCTTCCTATCAGACTTACTGGTCCTAACATCTACCTTTCCCTTAATCCCTCCACTTGCTGACCTGCTGCTCTGGTTCCCTTAAACTCTCCCGAGTAGCACTAGCAAACCTCTCTGTGAGGATATTGGTTCCCTTCGGTTTAGATGCATCCTTTCTCTCTTGTAGAGGTCACCCCTATCCCATAGGAGGTCTCAATGATGCAAGAACCTGGAACTCTGCTCTATGCACCAGCTCCTTAGCCACACATTCACCTATCCTATCTTTCTATTCCTTGCCTCACCAGCACAAGGCACTGGCAGTAATTCAGAGATTACTACTCTTGAGCTCCAGTGTTTCAACCTCTTTTCTCACTACACTCACTCCGCAGAACCTCATCCCTCTTTCTAACCATGTCGTTGGTACCAATGTGCATAACAACTTCTAGCTGCTCACTTTCTCCCTTAAGAATTTCATGCCACTATTCAGAGATGCCTTTGACCCTGGCACCAAAGAAAAAGCACTATCCTGGAGTCCTGAATGTGGCCATTGAAATGCCTGTCTGTGCCCATAAGTAGCTAGTCTCCTACCACTATCACTTGCTTGCACTTTGCCCAGCACTTCTCTACAGCAAAGCCAGCTGTGGTTCCACAGGTTTGTCTGCTGTTGTTATACTCCTGAGAAGCTACTGCCCACCCTCCCTTCGGTAGTATCTAAAACCTATTAGAGAGGGGAATAGCCACAGGAGACTCCTGTATTACCTGCCTGCCTCCCCTGACAGTCACCCATCTATCTGACTGAACCTGTGGTGTGACTACCTCCCCATTACTAGTGTCTATCACACTCTATACACCCTGTATGCTTCTCAGTGCATGCAACCATCACCTGAACCAAACCACATGTGGAGTTGCAGCTGGTTACACCTCCTGTGGACATACTCATTAGGGAGATTGGATTGGTCCCTGATCTCCCACATCTGGCAGGATGATTACACCACTACCCTGACTGCCATCTCTTCCCTTTTACTTTGCCTTTTGCATGCTTGCCTTTCTTATCGAAGTCTGCTATTCACCTAAGCCTGCACTTATTCCAACCAGCAGCACTTCTACCATCGCAGTCTCTTTACCACAGCAGTCCATCTCAAAATATTTTGCTGGTAATTTCTAATTAACTGGTTACTGAAACTACAATGCAATCTTTACAACAGACTAAGTACCTTCCAGGCTACAACAATTTTCTAATAGCCTCTCTCAATCTTTCTCTCCTTTTTTCAGTTAGAGGAAGAGGGAGGGATGATAACACTAAGCAATGTAATTAAAATACTTCCACAAGTTATATCCGAAAGTCAGTTATTTGTAAGGATTACAAATACCAATTGGAGTAAGCCAATCAGCTCTTTTAGACTGCTCTGCCATTCAAAAGTATATCACCAAGTGCTTTGCCACTGGCACACAACAGTGAAGTGAAATACAGCCATAGAATCATCAATTCATGCAACATGGAAACAGACCCTTCGGTCCAACTCGTCCAAGTCGACCCACTTTCCCAAACTAAACTAGTCCCACTTGTCTGTCTTTGGTCTGTATCCCTCTAAATATTTCCTATTCGTGTACCTGTTTAAATATCTCTTAAATGATGTAACTGTAACTGCTTTGACCACCTCCTCTGGCAGTTCAGACAGTAGCTCAGTGGCTAGCGCTGCTGTCTCAGAGTGCCAGGGACCACAGTTTGATCCCAGCCTTGGGGGTCTGTCTATGTGGACTTTGCACATTCTCCCCATGTCTGCATGGATTTCCTCTGGGTGCTCTGGTTTCCTCCCACAGTCCAAAGATGTGCAGATTAGGTGGATTGGCCATGCTAAACTGCCCAGAGGGCTCAGGGATGTGCAAGCTAGGTGGATCAGCCAGGGGAAATGCAGAGTTATAGGGATAGGGTAGCGGGGTAGGTCTGGGTGGGATGCTTTCAGAGGGTCAGTGTGGACTTAATGGGCTGAATGGCCTGTTTCCGCACTGTAGGGATTCTATGATTCATTCCACACACAAACTATCCTCTGTGTGAAAAAGTTGCCTCTCAAATCTTCTTTAAATCTTTCCCTTCTCACCTTACAAATGTGTCCTCTAGATTCATAGTCGCATGGTTGTATAGCACAGAAGTGGATCCTTCATTCCAACTCGTCCATGCTGACCAGATATCCTAAATTGGTCTAGTCCTATTTGCCAGCATTTGGCCCATACCCCTCTAAACCCTTCCTATTCATATACCTATCCAGTTGTCTTCTAAAGGTTGTAATTGTACCAGCCTCCCTCATTTCTTCAGGATGCTCATTCCATACACATACCACCCTCTGCGTAAAAAAGATGCTCCTTAGGTCCCTTTTAAATTTTCTCTCTCTTACCTAAAACCCATTATCTCTCTTTGGATACCCCAACTCTGGGAAAAAGAACTTGGCTATTCACCCTATCCATGTCTCTCTGTTCAATAACACTAAGTAAGGCCTGACCATTAAATGAACAAGTCCTACACTTGCTTGGCTTACCAAGGTGTAATATCTCGCATTTATCCAAACTAAACTCCACCTGCCATTCCTCGGCCCATTGATCAAGATCTCTTTAATCTTAGGTAACCTTCTTCACTGCCTGCTATACCACCAATTGTGGTGTCATCCACAAACACACTAACCATGCTACCTAAATTCCTAAATCCAAATCGTTTATATAAATACTAGTTACCATGTTTTTAAATATGCTTTTCCACTTTAACAAGAGAACATTTTGTCACTGTTTCCATTGCTTATGTTCCTGTCCAGGGGCAGACTCTGTCTTCTCTCAAAGCTCAACTAAACACGGTAACTCAAATCCACAGTGCTTGTATGAGTGGCTGCTGAGAAAACATTAACCTTGCTTTAACCTCTTAACTTATATAGAGACTGGCTAAACAGAGTGCAAATGCTAATGGACTCAAGAACAGCTGTTGCCCAAATGTGGAACTTGTTAAGAGATTTTATTTCTGAAGTGCTTTGTCATACATCCTGTCTCAGAAATTTGCTATGTCTTATAATTTTAAGATTAGTGTCTAATCACCAGATACACTGCATTCAAAATTTTCAAATGTTATCTTTCTTTTGCAAGTAATGAATAACAACGATCAAAAATTAAAATAATGTTCAGTTTTTAACAAACTGCTTTTCTGAAATGGTTAATTGTTATTGAATCAAACCTCACCTCCTCACCGAGGAGAAAGTGAGGACTGCAGGTGCTGGAGATCAGAGTCGAGAGTGCGGTGCTGGAAAAGCGCAGCAGGTCAGGCAGTATCAGAGGAGCAGGAGAATCGATGTTTTGGGCACACGCCTTTTATGAGGAACATCCTGATGAAGGGCTTATGCCCGAGATATTGATTCTCCTGCTCCTCGGATGCTGCCATCCCTCACCTTTTCCTCTGCTGCATCAAGAACTGTATTGGCACTGCCTCATGTCCCATCAAGAACTCGAACAGTTCATCCACTTCACAGATACCATCCACCTCAGCATCAAATTCACCTGGACCACCTCGGACACCTCCCTCCCCTTCTTCGGCCTGTGTCTCCATCTCTTGCAATCAACTCAGCATCTACATCTATTACAAACCCACCGGCTGCCACAGCTACCTTGATTACACCTCCTCCTACCCCACTCTCCTGAAAAAACATGATCCCATACTCCCAATTCTTCTGCCCCTGCTGGATCTGCTCCCAAGATGAGCAATTCTACTCCATGATATCCCAGATGTCCACCTACTTCATGATTTGGAGATACTGGTGTTGGACTGGAGCGTACCAAGTTAAAAATCACACGACACCAGATTATAGTCCGACAGGTTTAATTGGAAACACTAGCTTTTGGAGCGCAGCACAACCACCTGATGAAGCAGCTGTGCTCTGAAAGCTAGTGCTTCCAATTAAACCTGTTGGACTTTAACCTGGTGTTGTGTGATTTTTTAACCTCCTACTTCAAGGACCGCAATTCCTGCCCCTGTGTTCAACAATCCTCTCAACTGTATCTCCTCCATTTCCTGCACTTCTGCCCTGAAACAAACCTCCGCCCTCCGCTCCCCCTGCTCCCCCCACCCCCCCCCCCCAAGAAAAACAGTACAGTCCCCCTGGTCCTCACATTCCAACCCACTAATCTCCAAGTTCAACACATTATCCTCCACCACTTCTGCCACATGTAGTCTGACCCCACCACCAAAATGATACTTCCCTCCCCAGCCCAACTGCTTTTCACAGGGACTGTTCCCTCCGCAACTCCCTCATTAGGCCCACACCCCCCACCGATCCCTCCTCCACAGCTGGATCCTTCCTCTGGAGCCACAGGTGGTGCAAAACCTGTCCCCATACCTCCCCCCCCGCCCCCCCCCCACCACCCTCACCACCATGCAAGCCCCAAAGAATCATTCCAAATCTAGCAGAGATTCACATGCATTTCCTTTAACCTGATTTATTGCATTCATTGCTCTCGATGTGGTCTCCTCCACATCAGACAGACCAAGCGCAAACTCAGATCAGTTCAGGGAACATTTATGGTCCATATGCTCCAATCAACCCCTCCTTCCAGTTGCTATCCATTTCAACTATCCCTCCCCCTTCCATTCTCTTGACAACATGCCTATTCTGGGCCTCCTCCACCGTCAACACAAGGCTACACGTAAACTGGAAGAAGAACAGCTCATCTTCTGCCTCAGGAACTTACACCATACAGCCTTAACATAGAATTCACCAGCTTCTAAAATCTTCCCATTCCCCATTTCATCTCAGGCCAAATCCTCCCTCTCCAGCCCATCTCCTTACCCTGACCAAACTTGTCCAACTTCCTTCCTATCTATCCATTCCACCCTTCCAATTGTCCAATCGTAACCACATCCTACCTGGATCCACGTATTGCCATCCCACCCACCTTTCTTCCAGCCCCACCTCCCTCCCTCTATTTTTTTTCCACAGCCCCCTTCACCTCCTCCAGTTCTGATGAAAGGTTCTGACCCGAAACATCAACTGCCCTCCACCTCTGATGCAGCTTGATCTGCTTTGCTTTTTCCAGCCTACTCTTTATTTATAATGCGGGTATAACAAAACTAAGTGTACACATTAATGCCAATTAACCTACAGTATAATGAATGTTTCTTTGAACTTGTGTCTTCATTAACTCCTAAAAATGATTTTGGAACATGCTAATCTTGTCATGGCATTAACTCCATTTTCTTGCCTCCTGCTATACCCTTGATCCCCTTGCAGATCAAAAATCCAACTCATCCTTATGACGTTCAATGATCCAGCCTCCATTGCTCTGTGGAAGAGAATTCTAAAAAATAACAAACATTTCTCCTAATCTCGTTTAATTGGGAGGTCCCTTATTCAGAAACTGTGACCCCCCTCCACCACCAGGTGAAACATCCTTTCAGGATGTACCCTGTCAAGCTCCCTGGGGATGTTAAAGGCTACAGTTTTGTATCCCAGTAAAAGAAGCAAAGAGGTGCAATGAGCCATTTCCATCTTTAAGAAAGAGCATGACTTATCTGTTTACATTTTGAATTCTACATTTCCATATACTCCTAATAAATTATGATAGGGACTTTGTAAAGATTAAAGACAAAAAATGTTGGTCATGTTCTGTGAAAATATGTTTATAAAAGTCAGAAAGTCATTTGGAACAGTGACCTAAATACATCACTTGCAAAAAAACCATGTGACTTCAATCATGTGCCTGGTAGGGTGTTAATGAATGGAATGTTTACACTACTCAGTTTACAAACAGGCTAGATAGTGTTAGTTTAGCTACTAACCTCGCATCAGCTCAGGCAAATCAGTAATTCAGTTGAGAAGGGAGAATAATTTTTTCTAAGCAGAATCAGAAGTCCAATTTAGAAGAGAGGACAGTGGAAAATCAAGTTTTAGTTCAGGGGAACCAGTCACCCTAGCCAAAATGTTGTTAGTTTATGGAGCTTCCAAGCTCGGAGAACATGTATTGAAGTTGTTGGAACCGATGCTTAGGCTAGCAAAATTTAAAACAAGGGTTCACACCAGCAGACTCAAAAAGGAATTAAAGAACTGCCTCATCAGTTCAAACAGAAATTGGGGGCATCAGTGAACTAAGAAATTAAACAGTTGTGATATCGCAATATGTCCAGTTAATTAAGTATCTGTAATAGGGTAGTATTCGGAATTAGGATGAAACATTGTTTTACCATTTGTGTCTTCTGTACAATTACTGCCAGCCCTGCTGAGTTTCTCCAGCAATTTCTATTTTTGTTTCAGAACTTCAGCATCTACAGTTCTAATGTTTTATTATATAATTATTCCAGTCTCATTTTTCAACACTTCACACACAGCCTTGTGTGCCTTGGCATTGCAAGTGCACTTGTAATTACCTCAAAATAAACGTTTCTGGCTTTCCCACCCTTACAGGCAATGAGTTCTAGATTCCCACAACTCTGGGTGAAAAGTGTTTCCTCACATTCCTTCTAAATCTTCTGCTCCTTACCTTAAACGTATGCCTCTTGGTCACTGATCATTCCATCAACGGGAAATGTTTCTTCCTGTCTAACCTATTCCTGCCCCTCATAATCTTATACATCTCAATGATGTTGCCTGTTCATCTCCTCTGATCGAAGGAAAACAACCCTGGTCTGTCCAATCTTTTTTCATAACTGAAACTCTCCAGTTGAGACAACATCCTGGTAAATCTCCATTGCACCCTACCCAGTGCGATCATGTAACGTGGATTCCTGAGCAGCACACAATACTCCAACTGTGGCCAAAACATCATTTCATACAGTTCCAGCACAGCGTTCCTGTTTTTAAACTCTATGCTTCGGCCAATAAAGGCAAGTATCCCAATATGACATCTTAACCACTTTATTCACTTGTCATGATACCTTAAAAGGATCTGTGTACAATGCAAACTGAGGTCCCCTTGGTCCTACCTGGGGTTCTGCTAACCAATATGTATTCCTTGTCTTGTTTATTCTATCCAAATGCATCACTCATCTGTATTAAATTCCACTTGCTACTGGTCAGCCCATTTAACCAGTCTGTCTATATCCTCCTGTAACCTAAGACTCTCCTCCTCACTATTTACCGTTCCACCAATTTTTGCATCATCTCCTAACTTACAAATCAACCTTCTTAAATTCATATCAAACTAATTTATATAAACCACAAAAAGCAAGTAGGCCAATACTGGCCCCTGTGGACCCCACTGCTCAAACTTCCAGCTGGAAAAATATCACTCAACACTCACCCTCTGCCACTCTGTCAATTGTGGATCTAATTTGCTAAATTTCCATGGTTCCCATGGGCTCTTACCTTTGCATCAGTCTTCCATTTGGGGCCTGATAAAAAGCCTTGCTGAAATCTGAGTAGATGACATCAATGCATTGCCCTTCTCTACATACCTGGTCACCTCTTTGAAAAGTTCAATCAATTTAGTCAGACATGATATCCCTTAGCAAAACTATTCTGACAGTTCTTGAATGATCCTTGCCTCTCCAAATGTAGATTAACTCTATTCTCAGAATTGTTACCAACAGTTTCCCTACCACGGAGGTCAGACTGACTGGCCTATTGTTTGTGGCCGGAAAATATTTCCTGCCTTCTCTCAATCGACAATCTGGAATGTATTTCATCTAGCCCTGGATTAATTCTTCACTTTCAAGCCTGCCAGAGCACTCAAACTTCCTCCTTTTGTAAGTAAATTTCTTTAATTGTATCACAGACCTGCTCCTTGATTTCTATACTCATTATCTCTCTCTCTCTCTCTCTCTCTAATGAATACTAACACAAAGTGTTCATTTAGAACCCTACCTACATTCTCAAGTTCCATACACAAACAACTACTGTGGCCCAACTCTTTCCCTTGTTTTCTTTTACCTTTATTGTATCTGTTATCCTCTCTTGTCAAAGAACACCTGCAGTCTCTTGTGAATATTTTTCGGTGATTAACTACCACATTAACCAACTTAAAAAATTAATATGATCTATCAAGCCAAGTATTGCTATGTAATCTGACTTACCCAGTATTACAATCAACTGGAATTATCATTGCATGTTAGGCAAGGTATTATCTTTGCTTTAAAAATATTCAATGATCCTATTTCTACTACTTCATGAGGAAGATAGTTTGAAGGTTAGTTCGAGGAGAAAAAGCATTCCAAAAAGGCTTATTTTAAAACTGTCTGCTCCCCACCACCCCCAACCCCCCCACTTAGTTTCTTATCCATATGGTAGTTATCTTTTCTATAACTACCATATAGGATCTTATGCATTTCAAGCAAGTGAACCCCCACTCTTCTCAACTCTAGTAGAAAGAAGTTCAGCCTGTTCAATGTTTCCCCATAAGACAACCAGCTCACATTCCAAAAATCAATGTAGTAAGTCTCTTCTGAACTGCCTCCAATGCATTTACATCCTTCCTTATATATAAAGAGACCAAAACTATTACAGTATGAGACATGTGGTCTCACCAATGTCTTGTACAACTGAAGCATAACATCCTTACTTTTATGGTCTATTCCTCTTGTAACAAAAAGGATAGGATCCCATTAGGCTTCATGATTATATGCTGTATTTGCATTCTAATGTTTTGCAATTCATATATCGATAACCAAAATCACTCTGAACAAATCACTCTGAACAACAGAATTCAGCAATCATTCTTGACTTAAATAATCATGTACTCTTCCATACTTCTTACATTGGATAAGGTAGTGTTATGCAGTCAAAACTGAAGAAAACAGTGCTTTGGAACTTACGTGCTATGATCTGAAGTGATTTTAAAGTCCACAGCTTTAACTTTAAAAAGAATTAGCCTGTTGCTTGTCCATTATTACAAGCAGATGGAATTATAACACTTGAGTTAAAAAAGCAATCACCTACTGTTGAAATATTTTGATGGATAGACCATCTACGATAGATAATCTTCAATAACGATCTAGCCATCTGTTCTTTCAGTTTTAAAGTCTCTGTTGTCTGGGGCCATAATGGTTTATTCTGACAGCTGAGCACATATTGAATGCTTGGGTGAGTTTCAAAACCAACAGAAGCACTTAGCTGAGCAGATAATAATATACACAGCTTGACTAACAGTTTAAAGGATTAGTTGTCTTTGTTGTGGCTTATAATATGTTTCTTTGTTTCTTTGTTTTAACAACTTAATGATCACTTGGGATTTAACATTTTTTGCAATGGGTTTGGAATTTGTGTTTTCTGTGCAGTATGAATGATGGGAGAGATAGGTTGATATCCTAGTTGGCTTTCTAAACTTCCGGCCTTAGTGCCCACATTTTTCTGGTGCTGCCTTGGGCCTGCCTAATTGGCAGACCCGAAACTTACCCATCCATGTCTCTTGGAGATATAGCAGGTCATAGAGTCAGAGATATACAGCATGGAAACAGACCCTTCGGTCCAACCTGTCCACACTGACCAGATATCCCAACCCAATCTCGTCCCACCTGCCAGCACCTGGCCCACATCCCTACAAACCCTTTCTCTTCATATACCCATCCAAATGCCTCTTAGATGTTGCAATTGTACCAGCCTCCACCACATCCTCTGCCAGCTCATTCCACACACATACCATCCCCTGCGAGACAAAGTTGCCCCTTAGGACTCTTTTATATCTTTCCCCTCTCACCCTAAACCTATGCCCTCTAGTTCTGGACTCTCTGACCCCAGGGAAAAGACTTTGTCTATTTATCCTATCCATGTCCCTCATAATTTTGTAAACCTCTACAAGGTCACCCCTCAGCCTCCGATGCTCCAGGGAAAACAGCCCCAGCCTCTTCAGCCTCTCCCTATAGTTCAAATCCTCCAACCCTGGCAACATCCTTGTAAACCTTTTCTGAACCCTTTCAAGTTTCACAACATCTTTCCGATAGGAAGGAGACTAGAATTGCACGCAATATTCCAACAGTGGCCTAACCAAAGTCCTGTACAGCCGTAATATGACCTCTCAACTCCTGTACTCAATACTCTGACCAATAAAGGAAAGCACTCCAAACGCCTTCTCCACTATCCTATCTACCTGCGACTCCATTTTCAAGGAGCTATGAACCTGCACTCCAAGGTCTCTTTGTTCAGCAACACTCCCTAGGACCTTACCATTAAGTATATAAGTCCTACTAAGATTGGCTTTCCCAAAATGCAGCACCTTGCATTTATCTGAATTAAACTCCATCTGCCACTTCGCAACCCATTGGCCCATCTGGTCCAGATCCTGTTGTAATCTGAGGTAACCCTCTTCGCTGTCCACTACACCTCGAATATTGGTGTCATCTGCAAACTTACTAACTATACCACTTATGCTCGCATCCAAATCATTTATGTAAATGACAAAAAATAGAGGGCCCAGCACCGATCCTTGTGACCAGTGGAGTGCCACAGGCCTCCAGTCTGAAAAACAACCCTCCACCACCACCCTCTGTCTTCTACCTTTGAGCCAGTTCTGTATCCAAATGGCTAGTTCTCTCTGTATTCCATGAGATCTAACCTTGCTAATCAGCCTCCCATGGGAAACCTTGTCGAACGCCTTACTGAAGTCCATATAGATCACATCTACTGCTCTGCCCTCATCAATCCTCTTTGTTACTTCATCAGAAAACTCAATCAAGTTTGTGAGACATGATTTCCCACGCACAAAGTCATGCTGACTATCCCGAATCAGTCCTTGCCTTTCCAAATACATATACATCCTGTCCCTCAGGATTCCCTCCATCAACTTGCCCACCACTGACGTCAGGCTCACTGGGCTATAGTTCCCTGGCTTGTCCTTACCACCTTTCTTAAACAGAGGCACCACGCTTGCCAACCTCCAGTCTTCCGTCACCTCACCTGTGACTATCGATGATACAAATATCTCAGCAAGAGGCCCAGCAATCACATCTCTAGTTTCCCACAGAGTTCTCTGATACACCTGATCAGGACCTGGGGATTTATCCACCTTTAACCGTTTCAAGACATACAGCACTTCCTCCTCTGTAATCTGGACATTTTGCAAGATGTCACCATCTATTTCCCTACAGTCTATATCTTCCATATCCTTTTCCACAGTAAATACTGATGCAAAATATTCATTTAGTATCTCCCCCATTTTCTGTGGCTCCACACAAAAGCCGCCTTGCTGATTTTTGAGGGGCCCTATTCTCTCCCTAGTTACCCTTTTGTCCCTAATATATTTGTAAAACCCCTTTGGATTCTCCTTAATTCTATTTGCCAAAGCTAGCTCATGTCCCCATTTTGCCCTCCTGATTTCCCTCTGAAGTACTCCTACTTCCTTTGTACTCTAAGGATTCACTTTCTCTGGATTCTTGTTATCTCATTTCTGAAGGCATCCCATTTTCCAGCCATCCCTTTACCTGCGAATATCTGCCTCCAATCACCTTTTGAAAGTTCTTGCCTAATACTGTCAAAATTGGCCTTCTTCCAATTTAGAACTTCAACTTTTAGATGTGGTCTATCCTTTTCCATCACTGTTTTAAAATGAATAGAATTATGGTCACTGGCCCCAAAGTGCTCCCCCACTGACACCTCAGTCACCTGCCCCGCCTTATTTCCCAAGAGTAGGTCAAGTTTTGCACCTTCTCTAGTAGGTACATCCACATACTGAATCAGAAAATTGTCTTGTACACACTTAAGAAATTCCTCTCCATCTAAACCTTTAACACTATGGCAGTCCCATTTGACGTTTGGAAAGTTAAAATCCCCTACCATAACCACCCCATTATTCTTACAGATAGCGGAGATCTCCTTACAAGTTTGTTTCTCAATTTCCTTCTGACTATTGGGGGGTCTATAATACAATCCCAATAAGGTGATCATCCCTTTCTTATTTCTCAGTTCCACCCAAATAACTTCCCTGGATGTATTTCCAGGAATATCCTCCTTCAGCACAGCTGTAACACTATCCCTTATCAAAAATGCCACTCCCCCTCCTCTTTTGCCTCCCTTTCTATCCTTCCTGTACATTTGTATCCTGGAACATTCAGCTGCCAGTCCTGCCCATCCCTGAGCCATGTTTCTGTAATTGCTATGATGTCCCAGTCCCATGTTCTGAACCATGCCCTGAGTTCATCCGCCTTCCCAGTTAGGCCCCTTGCATTGAAATAAATGCAGTTTAATTTATTAGTCCTACCTTGTCCTTGCCTGCCCTGACTGTTTGACTCACGTCTGTTCTCAGCTGTACCCGTCTCAGATCGATCTCTTTCCTCACTATCTCCCTGGGTCCCACCCCCCACCTTACTAGTTTAAATCCTCCCAAGCAGTTCTAGCAAATTTCCTTGCCAGTATATTAGTCCCCTTCCAATTTAGGTGCAATCCGTCCTTCTTGTATAGGTCACTTCCACCCCAAAAGAGATTCCAATGATTCAAAACTGTGAATACATCAGCTCCTCAGCCATGCATTCATCTGCTTGATCCTCCTATTCCTGCCCTCACTAGCTCTTAGCACTGGGAGTAATCCAGATATTACTACCCTTGAGGACCTCTTTTTAAAATTCTACCTAACTCTCTGTAATCTCCCTTCAGAGTCTCAACCTTTTCCCTTCCAATGTCGTTGGTTCCAATGTGGACAACGACCTCCTGCTGGCCCCTCTCCCCCATGAGAACATTCTGCACCTCTGAGACATCCTTGATCCTGGCACCAGGGAAACAACACACCATTCTGCTTTTTCTCTGCTGGCCACAGAAACGTCTGTCTGTACCTCGGACTACAGAATCCCCTAACACAATTGATCTCTTGGAAGCCAATGTACCCCTTGTTAGAGCCAGTCTCAATACCAGAAACCTGGTTGTTTGTGCTACGTTCCCCTGAGAATCCATCACCCCCTACATTTTCCAAAACAGCATACCTGTTTGAAATGGGTATATCCACAAAAGACTCCTGCTCTAGGTCCCTACCTCCCTTACCCTTCCTGGAGTTAACCAATCTATGTGACTGTATCTGAGACCTCCCCCCCCCCCCCCCACCACCTTTCTATAACTGCCATCCATCACATACTGTAGCTGTTGCAAATTCCTCATCGTTTCTATTTGTCTCTTCAACCGATCCACTCGATCTGATAAGATTTGCATCCAACAGCATTTGTGGTAGATATAATCCGCAGTAACCCTTAAACTCTCTTTAAACTCCCACATTTGACAAGTAGTACATATTCCTGCAAAGGCCATTTTTGCTCCTTCACAATCTACAGACCCAGAAAATAACGTCTTATTGCTCTACAAACACTGCCCCAGGTTAAATTAATAGCTATGGCTTATATTTTAAGTTTAATCAAGAGACTTCTCTCCAAAAACATATAATCAAGAAAGAATCCACTGTACCCACTACTGCAGCCTTTCTATTGGACAGACTTAAAACAATTAACTTATCTGATTCTGTGCTGTGAACTTCGCCCAACAGTTCCTCCAAGATTAGTTGTGAATTTCACTGTTTGTTAATTTTCCCAGATGCACTCCGATGTCCAGCGATACACAAATTCAAACAGCAAAGGCAGTAACTGTGCAGGTTTTCTCTCTCTCTCTCTCTCTCTCTCTCCTGCACTGTCCTCACCACATGCTTCCTTTGCCTGCCCTTCTCCCTTTTAAACTGCTGTTGTTTTGACGTTATTTTTCCAAAGTTCCATAACAATGCAACAGCATATAAAACAGTAATTGCTGCTCCTGAAATTCTAAGAAATCACCACCAACACCTAAAATACCTCAAAAAAAAAAGGAGCAGCTCTTGCAGCCAGAAATTTTTCCCATCCTCCGTCTTGAATTATCCAGAATCTTACTACTTCCTCTGGTATTAAACCTGTAGACAATGATGACTCAAAAATAAAGGCTAAAGGCTCTGTTATCTCCTCCCTAGCTTCCCAGAGAATTCCCGGAAAAATCTGATCCGGCCCAGGGGACTTAT